>NC_137062.1:9133138-9208138 GCF_032717465.1 Coenobita brevimanus | reverse complement strand
GTGTTTCTCCACCCAGTTAACAGGGGAAGCATAGCAGGCTCCAAATCTCCCGTTATTTGCCTATATGGTTACCACCCAGCGTTGTCAATACTCTCCTGAGTTACATGAAACTTATAGCTTGTTGGTTAGTGCAGAAGTCGCTTGGAGTGGAAAGAAGAGCAATACAAAGCGACAGGAAAGAATGGGAGAAGTAGGAAGATAGGAAAGCAGAGAGAAATAGATTGAGAAAGGGGATGGGAGAAGTAGGCAGCACTACATCAAGTGAATGGATGATGGTCGAGACCATTTATCACCTCATGTAACTTGTGATTCTGTAATATAATGGAAAACAGTGGGCAACAGGGAGAAAGAAATTATAAAACATAAATGAAATAGTATGATCAAAATAAAAGAGTAACAGACGAAAAAAAATTATAATGAGAAAGGAGTAAAAATGAGATATAAAGAAGAACAGAGGGTAAAGGTAAAAGATAAAGGTGGGAACAGACGCCATGAGGCGCTTAGCCACCGTCTCATCATGGTAACATAGGCCTTTGAGCCTGTGTCGGGTTATTTACCCATTATCCTGGGATACAAGGCCACTTCATCATCCAGGTTACCACAGTTACCTTCCCTAGGTGTTACCCTTGGTACTCATTTTACCCACCAACCCACAAGGGCTGGATGCACACCTGAATCAATAATAAAAAAAGAAAAAAGGAATAAAACAGGAGAAAGAAATAAAGTGGAACAGAAATCAACAGCAGCATGATCAGAAAGCAAAGGGAGAAAGAAAAAGGGAAATGAGAAACATGGACCAATAAAGAAGCATTCTGATGATGAGGGTTGAACTATAGACTAATATTTGAGTGCCAGGCAGCTCCACCTTACGTGACGTTGACTTCTCTTGATCAATTGTTGCTGCAATATGTAGCGATGAAAGAAAGGAGAAAAAGAAAAGGAAGAAGAAAGAAAAAGGAAAGGAGAAATAAAAGGAAAAAAAAAAGAAAGGAAAATGATAAAGAAAGGAGAAAGGGAAATGACAGACTAAATGAAGAAAGGGAAAGAATGAAGGAATGAGAAAAAAAAGAAGATAAGCAGAAAGAAAAAGAGACAAAACATTTAATGAAGGAAAAGGAAAGAAGGATTGGGAAAAAGAAAGAAAATGATATATAAACAGTAAAGGTACGAACAGCTGTAGTGGAGTTCCAGGCCGCTCCACTACTTCATCTTGCCTCTTTCCTCTCTTGTTACTTATGGTGTTAGTGGAGAAAACAAGGACGAAAGAAAACAAGTGATGAAGAATGAAGAAAGGAAGGGAAAACAGTGAGGAGAGAGAAACGTAAAAGAACAATATATAGGAAGCTGAAGCAGCATTTCCCCCACTCACCCCCCAAAAAGGAAAATAGATATGATAGAGCGGAAAGAAACACCAACAGTGGAATGAAACGAAAAAAAAAGAGAGATACGAATGAAAGAGAGAAGGAGGCAACACAGAAAAAGAAGGAGAGGAAGTGGGAAATATAGAAAAGGAGGCACACCTGAATGAAGGGTGAAGGTTTGAACTTAGTACAGGTGTAGTAGAGGCCCAGGCCGCTGCACCTTACTTCATCTTGCCTCCTACTTCTTCTGTAGCTTGTGATGCTGTAATCTAGTTGTGGCTGTACTCTAACTAATGGTCGTAATTATGGTATTGATGACGATGGTGATGGTGAAGACGATGATGATGATGATGATGATAATTATGGTGATAATGACAGTGATGGTAGTGGGGATGGTAGTGATGGTCGTGATATTCAGTAAGTTACTATGATGTTGATAACGGTGATATAGGCGTTGATGAATATAATGTTGTTTGAATAATGATGATGACAGTGATGATGATGATGATGATGATGATGGTGGTGGTGGTGGTGGTGGTTGTGATATGCAGTAAACTACTATGATGTTGCTGAATACGATGATGACGCTGATGTAGGTTACAATTGATGAGCTAATAATAAAGGGGCAAGAAAAAGGTCAGAAATTGGGAAAACACTACAGAGGGAACACAGAGAAGAAGAAAGAATGCAACGGGAAAAAGAAAGAGAAAGAAAAAAAAAAAAGAGACTGACAAAAACAGAAGCTTTATCTAAACAGGGTGGAACTCAAGACACCTTTGTTAGAATCTCAGGCCGCGCCGCCTTACATTACCTTAGCTCCTATTTCCATAGTAGTTTTATCGCTATGCTATAGTTAAGAAAGGAAACTAGAAAAGGGTAATACAAAAAGACAGAAACAAAAAGGAGGAAAGAAGGAAGAAAAGGAAAGGACAGAACAAAAGAAGAAAGGAAGGCAGATAAAAACGAATTTTGAGACTGACGGATGAAAAGCCCATTACCTTCACCCACTTCTCGCCCCTTTGATTGTCACAGGGAGAGGCAGAGATGCTGGTGGATGATGGGACAGGGTGGCAGTAGTGGTGGGTGATATGGTTGTGGCAACAACAATGCCATGCTTATGTGACAATAACAATTTCATCAGTAAAATGATTGGTGAGTGATCTGTACGGCTTGATGGTATGTGACTTATGGCAATGGGTTTGAATAATGAGTGTATTTTGTATTTGTCCTTGTTCCCCATCTCGTTGTGAACCCAGTGGACCACAGGAGATCGAAGACTTGGACCGGTCGCTGCCAGTGGTCTTTTGTTAAGGTTATGTTGAAGGTGTGCCTGTTGTGATATTGTGGTGCACGTGATGATTGTGTGGTGTTTTGTGGTGTGGTGGTGTGCATTGCAGTGTAAGTTGTATTTATTGTTGGTACTGTAGCAGTGAAGGGTGGTGGCCGAATCACAGTCTGGCTGGGTATACTCGTGTCTCTCAGGGTAGGGAATATTCTGAGGGGAGTCCATCGTTTTTTATGCAAGGAAGAAGGAACCAAAGGCCAGGAGCATGGAAAGTGTTCCCTCCAAGAAAAAAAATAACAGAGAGCCGAATTCAAGATCCGTACATTCCGAGTATGCCTCGACATAGTGTTTTTGAAAGACTGGAGATCATAGTGTTTTTGAAAGACTGGAGATCATAGGAAGTAGGAAATACAGAGTAAGGCTGTTCCAGAGATGACCTGTTGCATATATGAAGGACTGGGAGTAACGGTTAACTCTTGCATTAGAGAGTTGGACAGAAAAGGGATGAGAGTTTATTGCTAGACGATTGTTACTCGACCGTTTGTTGTGGTGGAGGGATGCAAGCAGACAGTTCAGAGAAGCAGTGACCATTGAAGTAGCGACAGAAAAGAGATAAAGCTGCAGCAGTGAGGAGAAGAGAGAGTTGAAGGGAGCCAGTAAGAGGAGGAGAGTTAATAAGACGAAATGCCTTTGACTCCACTTTGTTGAGAAGAGCTGTATGTGGCTAGCCTCCCCACACATGGGAATTGTACTCTAGAGAGGGGAGAATAAAACCCGTGTATAAAGTCAACAATTGCGTAATGGTAAAGAAGGCGCAGAGTCGATTTAGTACACTAATCCCTTGGAAGCAGATTTGACAAGAGAGGTAATGTGTTCATTTCCAAGGTAAATCCCGAGAGAATGAAACCCAGAGTATATTTAAAGATGATGCAGGATTAAGCTGGATATTATTAAAAATTAGAGGGTATTCCTGTGGAAGACTGTCGGTTTGGTAGATGTAAGAACTGAGTTTTGATGCATTAAAAATCAGATTACTTTTACCCCAATCAGAGATACGAGCCATAGCCTCAGCCCTTGTTTGGTGATGTAACTGCTGAGACGGAGGCTGAGGGAAACGAATGGAAAGCTGGATGATAGAGTCAACAGCGTATGAGTGGATAGGGTTAGATGTACGGCTTAGAAGGTCATTGATGAATAAAAGGAAGAAGCTGGAGATAGGACAGAGCCATGACGAACACCACTATTGATAGATCTAGGAGAAGAACGGTGGTTGTCTACCACAGCAGCTATAGAACGACCAGAAAGGAAGCTAGATAGAGATGATGGCACAGATAGAAGGATAGAAACCGTAAGAGGTTCTTGAAGGATGCTGTTTGGCTGGAGGGTTTGGATGGCAGTGGTGGCTGTGTGTTTATGTTTGTGCATTATTGTGGTCATTGACCAGTCACAGGTCAGCAAGTCCCACCCAGACGGTCATAGACCAGTCACAGGTCAGCAAGTCCCACCCAGACGGTCACAGACCAGTCACAGGTCAGCAAGTCCCACCCGCACGGCCAGATGGCCAATGACGGGTCAGCAAGTGCCACTCTGGCACCAAAATTTAATACAACGGAAGGTATATTGAAGCGTCTAATTCTGTAACATTTTTATTAATAAATTAGAAACTGTGAGGATTCGAACCAGCGCTGGTACGTACGTGGATACAGCAGCTTACTGACTGAGCTATCCAGCCACCCAAAATTTAATACAACGGAAGCTGTATTTAAGCGTCTAATTCCACAAGATTTTTAATAATGAAGGTAATCATAAGTCTAGGATTCGATCCGGGGACTATAAATTCTCAGTCCCGCATCTCACCCACCATGCCACCGGGCCGGTGAATATAAACAGAATTGCATATTAACTATTACCGCTCTTCTGTTAACACATATTAAGTGTAATATCCTGGACACAGCTAATAAAATGCCATTGTTTGTGTTGCGCGAGGTGTATTAAATGTACTGGACAATAAAGCGATGGTTGTTTTGACTGACGATGTGATGTGCTCGTTAATGAAATGTTGGATGAATTTTCAGAACGTGGGTCCAGTGAAAGAAATGAGAGGTAATTGTGATTACAGTGTGAAGAGTACAGTTTTACTCACGGTTTTAAGTGTTATTGGCTAGGAAGGTCCAGGTTGGCTTGCGTGGCAGGTCATTGCTGGCGGCCTGCCATGGGGGCGGGAAAAAGTAAGGATGGAAATGTGTCCGTGTGTAAATTAAGACAGACGACAGTTGTGAGAATATCCAAGTATGTAAAGTACTTGGAGTAACATTCATAAAAAGTATACTGAGGAGCCTCACCGCCCTACTTTTATTCAACCACTTCACTCCCATGACGGAATTTATATTCTGGCTTTCTTCAAACTGTTGTACACAGCTTAGCACAAACTTTTCACATTGTCGGGGTGACATGTGTCCTTCACAACGCCTTTACTGTGACAAGTCCCCCTTAAGCTGAATAAACTTGGTTTGGCATAGTAAGGTTAAACTAAGAACACATGAGTTAGTTGTTTGTATGGAGGAATGAGAATTTATATAAATGTACCATGAACCATGCAGTAAAAGCGTTTGTGATGAACTTTAAGTGATTTTGGAGATACCATAGCACTTCTTTCTTAGGAATTTTTTCTTCTGCATTGGGCACCATAATATCACCTTGTGTGTAACAGATATGTCGGTATAAAAATGATTAAAATAACACAGTAAATAATGTTGCAATGGACAGTGCTAATTACGTCTCAAAGTATAAGGTAAAACGAAGCTTAAAATGCTACTTACAGTCTGTGCAAAGAAGCGAGAATATAATGATTCTAAAAAGTGCAGCTTATTACATACATATGTTGGTCTGCTGACAAGACCATTTTGTTTGTTGGTATTCATGTTTACTGTGATTTCCTGGTCCAGGCTGTGAAAGGTTTGCAGTGTGCATATCTTCTGCCTCTGATGCCTTCTCTCACAGCTGCATTACGCCAGGCTTTTATGCCCTGCATCTTTTATGTTGTTTATAGACCACTAAAATCCGAATGCAATATAAGTTTACGTCTTGCAAGCTCTCTCTCTCTCTCTCTCTCTCTCTCTCTCTCTCTCTCTCTCTCTCTCTCTCTCTCTCTCTCTAACACACACACACACAGGAGGATGGAGGCCAAACAGATTGCTCTCTTCACATCGTTTTTCAAACTCCCTCTTTCATTTTATGTATCTCACCTTCCCTCCAGTGTTTGATTCAGATTGCTCTCTCTCTCTCTCTCTCTCTCTCTCTCTCTCTCTCTCTCTCTCTCTCTCTCTCTCTCTCTCTCTCTCTCTCAAAGCAAGTGACAGCACCAAAACATTACTAATAGCCAACAGTCAATTGGGCTGCCAAAACACACTAAAAACACCGACATTTCTGTCCCGGAAGAGACAGTACAACACACACAATCAAATACAGTTAAATATACCTTTAAAACCCAGAACCCAGAACTCTATCAGCAACCAAGCTCACCATCAAAATCAACCACTCTGCCAACACAGCCAAAAGCACAAAAGTACATTCAAACATCACAAACACAATCAAACAGATCAACATCACAATCAGACACAAGCAAACACTAGCAACACAAACACACCACCAGGAACTCAACCAAATACACCACAGCAACACAACCAAACACCACCAACACAACCGAACACATTACGAACATAACCAAACATTCCACCAACACAACCGAGCGCACCACCAGCACAACCAAACACACTACCAGCACACCCAAACACACTACCAGCACACCCAAACACCACCAGCACAACCAAATACACCACCAGCACAACCAAATACACCACCAACACAACCAAAACACACCACCAACATAACCAAACACACCCCAACACAACTAAACACACCACCAACAACCAAACACACCACCAACACAACCAAACACACCACCAACACAACCAAACACACCACCAACACAACCAAACACACCACCAGCACAACTGGACCCATTAACACAACTCATCATCTCCATCAAACACAACAAAATACCCAGCAACATAACTGAACAACATGCCTGTAATGAAGGACTCCATACACGCCATCAGTACACTGTAAAGGAAATAAACGCAGCCACCAGAATCAACACAACCAAATGCCTCACCACACAACAGACAACCCAGTCATATGCGTGTCATGGGGCACGGAATACAACATTACAAAAGCCAGTGGAAGCTCACTAATGAATGATGGTGACTCGCAATAACAACTACGGTAATGTTGAGTTCTGGGTTCTGGGTTTTAAAGGTATATTTAACTGTATTTGATTGTGTGTGTTGTACTGTCTCTTCCGGGACAGAAATGTCGGTGTTTTTAGTGTGTTTTGGCAGCCCAATTGACTGTCGGCTATTAGTGTTTTGGTGCTGTCACTTGCTTTGAGAGAGAGAGAGAGAGAGAGGGAGAGAGAGCAATCGGAATCAAACACTGGAGGGAAGGTGAGATACATAAAATGAAAGAGGGAATTTGTAAAACGATGTGAAGAGAGCAATCTGTTTGGCCCCCAACCTCATGCAGCTGCCATTTTCGGGAAAGTTGGGGTTTCAGTTTTTTTTTTTTTTTTTCATTTTCATTACTTACGAATGATGAACCATATATGTAAACGTAGCACCTTATGATCGGGGTAAGCGTATGAACATACCACGGAGAATTAAGAGACGTATAGTTTTAGCTGCTCGCTGCCTGGTCGGCCGACATAGCGGCATGTGTACGCAAACTCCTCACAGCCCGGGTGCTCGCTAACTGAAGATTCGTCTAAAAACACATCTCGTCACCTGCTGTGATACATGATTGGTTGATGAGTAAGATATCGTTTTAAATATAGTATATTTTGTTATTTTGAGTAACTTAAGATTTCCGTATTATTCTTCATCTCTGCAAATGGATTTTACTTCAAAGTCTACGTAAACACCGAGATAATCGCCGAATTATAATGTTGACAAATTAAACTGTTAGCAACCATAAAATGGGTGGTGCTGTGTTCCTTTACTGGTGCTTTTTTTTTTTTTTTTTTTTTTTTTTTTTGATTAATGGTTTGACTGTAGTGCATTTGGGTGCAGTGACATTCATGGAGCTTCTATGTGACTTTTCCGACTTCTTTGTGATCCACCAAGAAGGAAATTATTGGGTGTTAAGGTGAAGAGACCAAGCTGGTCTCAGAGTGAGTGTCGTCGGCTTTGTTAGGAAAGTTTTATTAAGTTTGCATGTATTTGGCCCACATCCACATCAGACGGTAAGCCCAGATAATATCCCGATGGAAACCACTTTACCACAGTTGTGGGTATCAAGAAGAACAGTTATATCTAAATTCAGCAAAAATTCCACCAAACGTAAAATCTGCGGGCAAAATAAGTAAACACTGCTGGTGTTAATCGATTTACCGTCGTCTGGCAACTCGTCCTCTTTGTATGCTTTGAAATTAACCTAGCTGATACATAGAGAAAAATCTCATTTTTATACAGCTTTACCTATTAAGAAAGCACCATTCATGCAAACAAAGTATAACACATGTTCAAAAACGAGCCAAAAAATGTGAAAAGCAGTGACGTGGCCTGGTATTATCTAGCAGTGATCACTGATCTTTATACGGTACTTGAATGATGCCCAGCAAACATCCGTTCATTGCACCAACATGTTGGCTGTCTAGTCTCCCTGTCTATAGGGTCTCTATGGAGAATGGGAGGGTTCTAAGCGGACCCTTTTCTATGCGTCAGTTTTTATGGGAAAAGTCATTTCATCAAAATGAGTCAAAAGCATCTCAGTAAAAGAAATAAAAGAATGGAAATAACATGGCATGGGTGGCGGTTCCGCTTCCCCTGACCCTTCCGAAAAAAAAAAAAAAAAAAATCCAGGGACGGAACCCACACCCCTACAGATACACATCCAGGGACGGAACACCCACAGCCCTACAGATACACATCCAGGGACGGAACCCACAGCCTTACTGATACACATCCAGGGACGGAACCCACAGCCCTACAGATACACATCAAAGGACGGAACCCACAGCCCTACAGATACACATCCAGAGACGGAACCCACAGCTCTACAGATACACATCCAGGGACGGAACACCCACAGCCCTACAGGTACACATCCAGGGACGGAACACCCACAGCCCTACAGATACACATCCAGGGACGGAACCCACAGCCCTACAGATATACATCCAGGGACGGAACCCACAGCCTTACAGATACACATCCAGGGACGGAACCCACAGCCCTACACATACACATCAAAGGACGGAACCCACAGCCCTACAGATACACATCCAGGGACGGAACCCACAGCCCTACAGATACACATCCAGGGACGGAACTCACAGCCCTACAGATACACATCCAGGGACGGAACCCACAGCCCTAGAGACACACGTTCAGAATCGGAACCCAGAGTGATGTTACATTGTTGCTAATGAGGGACATAAAAATTTTATACTTGCTGGCATCAGGCATTTTTAACAGTTAAGAGAAATCGTTAACGCATACAGCTCGGTAAGATATCTTTACTCATGATATATAGATAGACTGATAGATAGATAGATAGATAGATAAAGATAGATATAGATAGGTAGATAGAAAGTCATACTTGGGGGTAGGGTTTCAAGAATACTCCCCCAGTATCCCTGCTTGTCGTACGAGGCGACTAAAAGGGTTGGTGGTGGGTTAGTGCCCCACCCCGTAAAAAAAAACTAACTAAAAAAGCGAACAAAGCGCCTCGGACCCGGACGGACCATACGTTGACGACTAAGGAACGGACGAAGGACATTCTTAGGGTGGGAACGTGGAATGTGAGAGGAGTGAATGATGAAGTGAAAGAGAGAGAGATTGTTCAGGTGCCTGAGGATGCAAAAGTGGATATATGTGGATTGACTGAAACTAAATGAAATGGTGAAAGGGTGAGAGAATGGGAATATGGTTTAGGTATATGTGCGGGAGTCAATGAAAATGAGAGGGCAAGAGAGGGAGTATGTCTGATGATAAGCAAGAAGTGGAAGGAGAATATAAGAGAGTATGGAACAGTGGGTGCAAGGATTGTATGGGTGAGGATGAAAGTAGGTATACAAGCGTGGGCGATTGTATGTGTGTATGCCCCGACAGAGGATCGAGTGGCAAGAGTGAAAGATGAGTTATGGGCGAGTGTAGAAGCGTGTATGGACAAGTTTGAGAGGAGCGAGAGAGTGCTGTTGATTGGAGACATGAATGGCAAAGTTGGGAATGTACGAGTGGATGGAGTGGTTGGTCAGTGGGGTGTGCCAGCTGACGTTGATGGGAATGGAAGTGCTTTGGTGGACATCTGTGCTGGTAAGGGGTTGGCAATAACCAACACCTACTTTCGGCATAAGATGATCCACCGGTATACATGGAGAGTAATGAGGAGGATGGATGGTGAACTTGTTGAACAAAAGGCAATGATAGACTACGTGTGTGTGGATGAGCGAATGAGAAGACAAGTGTTGGATGCAAGAGTGTGGAGAGGGTGGGGGAATGGAGTCTCGGACCATCACTTAGTGATGGCCAAGGTAGAGCTGCAAAGAAAGTGGTTGAGGAGACGAAGGGGAAGACAGGAGGAAGCAACTCCTGTGAGAAGAGTGGAGAAATTGCAAGATAGTGAGAAAATGACAGAGTATGAGAGCACAGTGGAAGAAAGACTGGGAAGGTATGAGCTAGAGCAGATGGAAGGGGTGGAAGACGTATGTAAGATATTCACGGAAGAGATAGGCGCATCGTGTGAGGCGGTTTGTGGAGTGAGGAGGAGATGCAAGGATGTGCAAGGGACAGCATTTTTTTTTTTTTTTTTAGATAACAGAACGGAGGAAGGAAAAACAAATGGAGAAAAAAAAATAATCCATACACCAGATTACTGGTGTCCTCTGTTCATAAAATATCTGTAACAGTTAGACTTGAACAGTTGTAGGTTGAAATTTGGAGGAAAACAACTCTGGGGAAGCGAGTTCCAGAGAGATGCAGTTTGGGGAATGAAAGAATTCTGATAGGCAGAAGTTCTGCAATATGGTTGAGTGACATTCCAGTTATGAGCGCTACCAGATGCCCGTGTAGCACGAGGGAAGGCATGGAGAGGTGGCACCATGGACGCAACTTCGTCTGAGCATTTGCCAAAAAAAATCTGTAAAATAATGCAATGGAGGCAACATTCCTTCTTACTTGCAGGGGAGGTAGTTTATATGTAATGGCAGGGTTGTTAATGATTCTAACAGCTTTATTCTGAATTTTGTCTAGTTGTCTTAATGCAACCTCTCCACAACCATTCCACAAGGGTGAGCAATATTCAAGCTGAGAGCGCACATGACTCTTATAAATTATAGCTAACTGCTCATCGGCGAAGAAGTTACGGACTCTGTACAATAATCCAAGTTTCTTTGAGGCGGTTTTAGCAAGTGATCTGACATGAGAGGTCCAGCTGAGGGCACTGTTAAGTGAGACACCAAGAATTTCAATACTTTTGGAGATGGGAATATTAGTAGCACTGAAGGTAATGTACGAATCTGGCAATATCTGTCTATTAGTAAACTGTATATATTTAGTTTTACTAGCATTAAAAGAGACAAGGTTGTTTTGTCCCCATTCACTGATTTTAGATAGATCTTGATTTATGGAGATGGCTGTACTGAGTTGAGAGGTAGAGATATTAGACTTTGTAAATGGATGTCTGAGTGTGAATGAACTATGTAGTGTTGAGTCATCTGCATATGAGTGAATGGGATTGTGGAATGATGAGGTGAAACGAGCTGTGGAACAAAAGAAGAAGGCATTTAGTGAATGGTTAGCGAGTAGAGGTAGGAGAGAAGATGAGAGAGAGAAGAGAGAGGTATATGTGAGCAGGAGAAGGGAGGTTAAGAGACTGGTGAAGGAGAGTAAAAAGAAAGTGGATGAGGAGTTTGGGAGGAATCTGAGTGTGAAATGGAGGGAGAGTAAGAAATTGTTTTGGAAGAAGGTGAAGAAAGTAAGGCAGTGTGAAAGGGCAAATAGTAGGGGAGTGAAAGATGGGAATAATAGATTGTTGGTGGAGAAGAGAGAGAAACTGAGGAGATGGAAGGAGCAATTTGAGGATTTGTTGAATGTGGAGAGTGAGAGCAGTGCGAGTATAAGTGGTTGGGGAATGGCTGGGAGAAAAAGAGATGAGAGGGGGGAGGAAGAGATCAGTAGGGCGGAAGTAGTGGAAGCGATGAAGAATATTAAGTTGGGAAAGGCCCCAGGAATTGATTGAGTGTGTGGTGAAATGCTTAGGTTTGGGGGGTGAGATTGTTGTGGAGTGGATACGGAAGTTGTGTAGATTGGCTTGGGAAGAGGGAAGGGTTCCAGAGGACTGGAAATCAGGTATAACTGTTCCTTTATACAAAGGAAAAGGAGAGAGAGAAGTATGTGGTAACCATAGGGGTATTTGCCTACTTAGTGTGACTGGTAAAATATATGGTAGAATACTCATTGATAGGGTTAGGCATATGACAGAGGAGCTAGTTGGAGAAGAACAAGGGGGATTTAGGAAGGGAAAAGGGTGTGTAGATCAGATATTTGTTCTAAGATGTTTAGTGGAGAAGTATCTAGAGAAGGGAAGGAAAGTGTATGCTGCCTTCATGGACTTGGAGAAAGCTTATGACAGAATAGATAGGCAAGGTATGTGGAAGGTATTAAGAATATATGGAGTGGAGGGGAAATTGTTGAGTGCTGTGAAGAGTATGTACAAGGGAGCTAGGGTTACAGTGCGAGTGGATGGTGAGCTGAGTGAGTTCTTTGATCTCAATGTGAGACTGAAACAGGGTTGTGTGATGTCTCCATGGCTGTTTAATATATACATGGATGGGATTGTAAAGGAGGTGCAGGGTAGGGCAGTGGATGTGGGGGTGGCTCTAATGAATGAGGGTGAGATTTGGAAGCTTCCAGTGTTGTTGTTTGCTGATGATACAGTACTGTTGAGTGAAGATGAATGGGAGTTTCAAGGTTTGGTGAATGAATTTGGGACAGTGTGTGGGAGGAGGAATCTGAAAGTTAATGTAAACAAAAGTAAAGTTATGGTGTTTGAGAGGAATGAAGTCACAGAGTGTGCAGTGAGCTTGGATGGTGAGGATATGGAGAATGTGAGTACATTCAAGTACTTGGGTAGTGTGATGAGTAAGGATGGAACTTTGGGGGATGAAGTGCTTGAAAGGGTACAGCAGGAAAGGAAGGTTGTTGGTACACTGAAAGCAGTGATGAGAAATAGGGAGTTGAGTATGGAAGTTAAGAAGTCACTGCATGATAGTATTGTGATCCCTACCCTGACCTATGGAAGCAAGGCATGGACCTTGCAAGAGGGGAACAAGTCAAGAGTGAGAGCAGTGGAAATGAGTTACTTGAGAGGAGCATGTGGAGTGACGTGGAGGGACAGGTTGACGAATGAAGAAGTGAAGGAACGCTGTGGGGTGGATGTGGATGTGGTTGAGAAGATTAGGAGAAATACACTGAGGTGGTTTGGACATGTGAAGAGAATGGAGAATGAAAGACTGACTAAGAGGGTGTATGTAGGTGAGGTGGAGGGAGGGAGAGGGAGAGGGAGACCGATGATGAGGTGGAGGGACGGAGTTAAGAGGTATATGAGGGAGGGGGGGTGAGTTGGGGGGAGGGTAGTCAAATGGTGGGTGACAGAGCGACTTGGAGGCGTTTTGACTGCGGCCACTCTTTGCGGGATTAGGGCGTCGGGCTATAGATAGATAGATAGATAGATAATTACATAAAGGTCAGGAGAAACCTAGTGCCGTGAAAGGAGGAAAAATATTTTCCTTGCTGCCATTGGGCATTATATTCATCTTGGGATACCTGTAGTAGTGAAGTGGCTAAAAATTGTATTGAACACTCTCATACTCCTATGAATAACTTTCAACTGTAGAAAAATGTTTGGGTTAGATGGAACAGAATACTAGAGCTCTCCATAGCATGACGGTTAATGTTACCACTATTAACACTCAGGCTCCAATGACCAACTCTTAGCTGAATGAAACTAGTTAGCACTCAGAGAGCGCATACCTCCGCCAGCTCCTATACCAGACAACTTAGATCACCTCCAAGGCTTTATCAACTCTTCCTTGGCACATGGCCCACACACACACACACACACACACACACACACACATATATATATATATATATATATATATATATATATATATATATATATACTGTATATACACGAGGGAAAGTCAAAAATTGTTCGCACTTTCGCCATTAGTGTCTTTAGGTTGGCCGCACAGCCTTCAGCGCTCGCGTGCTAAAACGTGGTACACTTGTGGTTACGTAACCGAAGTTTGATGTTAATCGCTCCATTTTTCGTTTTTGTGTTACAGAGTGAACATGGCCGCTCCGCTGGCAGTGTTCACCAAGGAAGAACAGAGATCAGTGATTCGATTCCTCTGGTCTGAAGGTGTGTCAGGGGCTGAAATTCATCGCAGGCTTTCAGTGCAACACGGGGACAGCGCTCTACCGTGTAGAAGTGTGTATGAATGAATCGAGAAGTTCAAAAATGGCCGGACAAGCTTGAAGCAGGTAGAGGGAGCAGGACACCAATCAACCTCCACCACTGACGTAAAGGTTCAACAAGCGCGAGAATTCTGGCGAACCGACGAGTTAACCATCGATGAGTTGGCATGTTCTCTGCACATCAGTCATGGTTCTGCATACGAAATCATCCCCGACAAGCTTCGCTTCCATAATGTCTGTGCGAGATGGGTGCCAAGAAAGCTTACCAAAGCACATAAGCACAATCGTTTGGAGATTTGTCAATGCTTACTCGACCGCTACAACGATGAAAGCGAAACTTTTTGGAGAGAATAGTCACAGGATATGAGACCTGGGTCCATCACTTTGAGCCAGAATCCAAAAGGCAGTGTATGGAGTGGAAACACCCAGGATCACCAACGACGAAGAAATTCAAGACTCAACCTTCTGCAGGAAAAGTGATGCAAACCGTTTTGGGGGACTCAAAAGGGCCTATACTGGAACATTACCTGGAAAAGGGGTCTACAGTCACCAGTGTAGGCTACAGTGAAATGCTGGCCAACAAACTGAAACCAGCAACACGCACCAAACACCGAGGCCTATTGTCAAAGCAAGTGTTGTTGTTGCACGACAATGCACGCCCACATACGGCAGCCCACACCGTTGAAACCATTGAAAAATTGGGTTTCGAGGTGCTGGAACACCCTCCATACAGTCCAGATCTCGCCCCTTCCGACTATCACCTCTTTGGACCGCTTAAAGATGCTTTACACGGTCGTCGATTTGCTACGAACGAAGAAGTGCGGGAAGTGGTGCATAAATCCAGCCGAAAACCTACTTCTCCGATGGAATAAGCAAGCTTGTGGACCGCTGGAAGAAGTTCATCGAAAAGCAAGGAGACTATGTAGAAAAATGATGTAATTGTTCAACCCCTGCTTTTGTTTTAATAAATTACAGAAACAAGAGTGCAGATAATTTTTGACTTTCCCTCGTATATATATATATATATATATATATATATATATATATATATATATATATAAACAGTAAAATCCATTAAAAAGTTTTTGAAGTACCCTGTGGACAAACAAACATAAAACATTCCTGAACAAGGCCTGCAGCTCAGATCACCACTAGAATTTAATCAACTCATCCTTGGCCCAGTGCCCACATATCCACAAAGTTTCAGTGAAATCCATCAGTAACTTTCTGAGGCATCTTGTGGACAAACAAACAAGCAGACAAACAGGGGTGAATGCATATCCTCCTCGATCACCGTTGCAAGAAGTAATTCTTGGTGTTACCTGTAATAGTATGCATGCAGTTGTCCCGACCATACAAGTGTATCTTTAGAGGTCATATTCAGATTTGTTAAACCCTCAACCGTCAAAGAGTTAATACAATCTCGACCCTTCACTGAATCATTTTGTTGTCCTTTGAAGCAGTAATGGCATTGTCATTTTTCACTTCTTGCTGGAGTCCTTAACGTTTGCCTTCGATACTTCATGTATATGTCCAATCACGCTTTTTACCATTCCACCATTTACCCAGAATGTCCTTACATCGTTGTAGCTGCTACCTTTGTATGTTATCACACACGAGTAATAAAGTTGAACAGGAAGAAATTACCAAGCTACAATGGCAAGAAATTAGAGGTGCATGAAAATGAGGCAGAGATCAAAGGGAAGTAAGACAGAAAGACAATTTACGGAATATGAGACATATGTTGGGGACCGTGGAGTGTCGAAGGAGGAAGGTGAGGGAGTCAGAGGAGGGAAGGAGGCAAGAGAGGGAAGGGAGAGGCAAGAAGAGAAAGGTAGGATGGGATTCGCGATAGGGAGGCATTCAGGACAGGAAGAGAGGTAATGACGGCAGCGAGGAATTTCCGGGCAGGAAGGGTGAGAGTCTATATAGGGAAAGAGAACCGGTGAACAAGGGAGGGAGTGGGAGAACAGGGGAAGGGAGGGAGGACGTAGTCTGAGATTTATGTGCTCGGGGAATGATGGAGTCGGGCAGTAATGGAACTGGGGTTTGTTGGAGTTAGGGAGTGAACTGTTGAAGCCGCAGACGGATGGAGTAGCGGAGTGATGAAGTCAGGGTGTGATGGAGTGGTGGAGTGATGATGTCAGGGTGTGATGGAGTGGTGGAGTAATGATGTCAGGGTGTGATGGAGTAGCGGAGTGACGAAATCAGGGTGTGATGGAGTGGTGGAGTAATGATGTCAGGGTGTGATGGAGTAACGGAGTGATGAAGTCAGGGTGTGATGGAGTGGTGGAGTAATGATGTCAGGGTGTGATGGAGTAGCGGAGTGATGAAGTCAGGGTGTGATGGAGTGGTGGAGTAATGATGTCAGGGTGTGATGGAGTAACGGAGTGATGAAGTCAGGGTGTGATGAAGTAGCTGAGTGATGAAGTCAGGGTATGATGGCGTAGGGGAGTGGTGAAGTTAGGGTGTGATGGAGTAGGAAAGTGATGAAGTTAGGATGTGATGGAGTAGGGGAGTGATGAAGCCAGAGTGTGATGGAGTAGGGAAGTAATGAGGTCGGGGAGTGAAGGATTCGGGAGGTAAAGGTGTCGGGGATGGTGCAGTCGGTGAGTGAAGGTGATCACGGGTGATACGGTCGGGGAGTGTAGGCGTTGGTGGTGATGCAGTCGGAAAGTGAACATGTCGGGAGTAATACAATCGGGGAGTGAAGGCGTTGGTGGTGATGCTGTCGGGGAATGATGGAGTCGGGGGTGATGCAGTCAAGGGAGGAAGAGAATCGCGGAAAGGTAGGAAAAGAGTGGAGGTGATGCGAGGTGAACGATGGCTATGTCAGTGGCAAATATAATCCTCTTCTCTACCAAAAATTTGTGTTAACCTCAATGATTTTGTTGATGAAATGTTGTCTAGGCTGGTCCAGATTGAAAAAAATCTTGGCTTTGGTTTTCTCTAATTCAACATTATATTGAAGGGTGAGCCTACTTTTGCAGGTTTTCACACTGCTTTGTTTGCGGTAAGATAATGTAGGAAAGTAACACTGAGGATTTAACTAACAGAAGTGAGTGCCTACCTGAATATGTAACCACAACAATATTCTATTTCAGAGCTGCTTAATGGTCTCGCCGCTGCTCTTAACTGCAGAACTACTCCAATGGCGGTAATTCCTAGTTCAGACTTTGTGATTATTTTGCCTTCTCATACACCGTATATGACTGTTAACTGATTTTTCTTTGTGTTTGTGTGTGTGTGTGTGTGTGTGTGTGTGTGTGTGTGTGTGTGAGAGAGAGAGAGAGAGAGAGAGAGAGAGAGAGACTAGTTAACAATTCCTTTATCATAAAACTGTTTATCACTGCTGTATTCAGGTATTATTTAAATTGTTCTGTGTTTTACTGGCCCTAATGACTGACGTTATATCACTAACCACTTTTTAATCAAGAACATATGTAATAAAATTACTTGAAATTTACGATTCGGTGTTTACCTCATGAATAATTAATCTTCAAAAGATTACAATTTACTTCATAATATACGGAACAAATCTATGTACAATAAACCACTCAAGTGCAAGATAATTTTTTTTTTTCCAGATGATAAAGAGAATGCAGTGATTTACAGTCAGGGACAGTAGTTCATCAAATATTTCAGCACTTCTGCTTCTCTCCAATCTCTTTTAGGTAATTCTCAGAAGCTGAGAGAGGTTTGGTATATTTTTTTTGTCTATAGTTGATTCCCTAATATAATGGGCCTGAGATTATTTTAGGATTACATAGGAAAGCAAACTGCAACAGACCTTATGGTCCTTTCGGCGCTGCTTGTTACAGAGAAAACTATGACTACAAGATCTAACTCTGCATGCTGAAGGATAAGGATAGTAAAGCAAGAAGTCTTCCCCCACCACCAAACCCTCCAGGAAAATGTGAGAAAAACCACCATGCAGCATGGAAAAACTGACATGGAAATTTCATAGGAAATACTGGAAAGGAAAAGTCACATTCTATAATACTTTGTCTATAAGCTACCCGACTGAGTAACCTAAAAGAGAAAGTAATCAAATAAACTAATAGTTACAGCATGACATTATAAACCGGTACACTGAGTTAATACGAAGTCTGTGGACATAACGTGGAAACTACACACTGCACAGTGTGGATGTTTAGGCGCTGTCTTTCCTGGCGCTTTTTAGGGAGGCAGCAGTCAATCAGGCCCTGGCTCCGTTCACTCCACTGAGACAATGTACTCTCCCACGTGGGACAAGCACACAAGTTTCATCCTGAAGCAGTGACCCCTGGTACATTAAAAAAATTCCCATGGTGGTCGCTTGACTAATAGGGACCCTTAGTGATACACAGCCCATCACAGGTCGAAAGTAAGAGTAGTGACCGTTTACTCCGGGCTATCTGTGCAGATCCTAATCTGTGCTTATATTACTTTCTTTGCGTTGGGGAGATTGAAAAATATATAAGACGGATGTCTTAGACAAAAAGGGACTGCACAGTGCACAGTGCGGATGTACAATGCACAGAGTGGATGTTTAGGGGTGGTGCGGCAACCTTGCCTGGCGCTTTTTAGGGAGGCAGCAGTCAATCAGGCCCTAGCTCCATTAACTCTACTGAGACAAAGAACTCTCCCATGTGGAACAAGTACGCAAGTTTCATCCTGAAGCAGTGACCCCTGGTACATTAAAAAAATCCCGATGGTGGTTACTTGACTAACAGGGACCCTCAGTGATCCACAGCCCATCACAGGTCGAAAGTAAGAGTAGTGACTGTTAATTTAGGGCTATCTGTGCAGATCCTAATCTGTGCTTACTGTATATTACCTCATTTGCACTGAGTAAATCAAAAAATGTATAATGACGTGATGCAACGCTATGTTAAGTTTACGGGTTGTCCTGTAGACATGAGGGGACTGCACAGTGTGGATGTTTAGGGGTGGTGTGGTAGCCTTGCCTGGAGCTTTTAAGGTAGGCAGCAGTCAATCAGGCCCTAGCTCCGTTCACTCCAGTGAGACAAGGAACTCTCCCATGTGGGAAAAGTACACAAGTTTCATCCTGAAGCAGTGACCCCTGGTACATTAAAAAAATCCCGATGGTGGTCACTTGGCTAACAGGGACCCTCAGTGATCCACAGCCCATCACAGGTAGGAAGTAAGAGTAGTGACCATTAACTCAGGGCTATCTGTGCAGATCCTAATTTGTGCTTATATTACTTTATTTGCATTGAATAAATTGAAAAACGTATAATGATGAGACACGACACTATATACGGGTACATTGTTTACGGGGTGTCTTGTAGACAAAAGGGGAATGAACTTACACATAGCTATAAAAACAATTTATTCGGACAGAAACAGAGTCAGCTAAGGATTCTCATGCAAATACTTCTCTATTTTGTTTTTGAATGTCTCTTGAGATACTGTTCGCGGAATCTGAGGGTAGTCTGTTCCAGATATTTACAACTCTATTAAAGAAGTATTTTGCTTCATGGGTTTGGAAACGCTTTCCCATAATTTAGGAACTATTACTTCTGGTCTGACTCGACCGGTCTATATCAAAATATTTATTCACGTCTAAGTTGTCATATCCCTTCATGATTTTGAAAACTTCAATAAGATCCCCTCTTAACCTGCGTTTCGTTAGGCTAAATAATTTAAATTCTTCATTGCATTCCTCATATGGTTTGTTTCTAAGTCGTGGTATCATTTTTGTGATTCTTCGCTGAATTTTCTCTAATTTTTCAATGTCCTTTCTGTAGTACGGAGACCAGAATTGCACACAATACTCAAGATTGGGGCGCACTGGCGAGTTGTACAAGGCAAGGATGACTTTTTCTTATTTAAACTGGAGAGTTCTTCCAATGAAACCCACCAGCTTGATTGCAGTTTTAACTGCCTCTGTGCACTGCTTACTTAGTTTTAGGTCATTTGATATTATCACACCAAGATCCTTTTTATTGTCTGTACTTGATAACTGGGTATTGTTCATTTTGTAATTCGCATGGACGTTGTTACTTCCAGTATGAAGTACTTTACATTTTTCTGTGTTGAATTTCATTTGCCGTTTTTCTGCCCAGTTTGCTAAAGTATTAAGGTCATTTTGTAACTGCTGCCATTGTAATTCTGAAGTTACTTTACTGGTTATTTTAGTATCATCTGCAAATTTGGATACTTTACAATTTAGACCCTCATCAGTATCGTTTACGTAGATAATAAAAAGTATCGGTCCAAGTACTGAGCCTTGGGGAAAGCCGCTGATCACATTATGCCATTTGAATTCCTTTCTGTTTATGACAACTCGCTGTTTTCGGTCTGAAAGCCAGTCTTGTAACCATTTCTGCGTATTTCCTTTTATTCCATGTGCTTCTGTTTTGCTCATGAGACGCTTGTGAGGGACAGTGTCAAATGCTTTCTGAAAGTCGAGGTAAATTATATCTACTGCCCTTGAGTCATCGTATGATTAGTAAACATCAAGGAAGAAGTCCAGTAAGTTAGTTAAGCATGAACGACGATGTCTGAATCCATGCTGTGAGTCTTTAATTATATTATTTTTTTCTAGATAATTAACTATTTTATCTCATGATTTTTTTCCATCAACTTGCACACTATTGATGTTAAGCTGATTGGTCTGTAATTTCCTGGGTGCGATTTATTTCCTTTTTTGAAAATTGGTGTTACAGTTGCTAGTTTCCATTTGCATGGAACTTTCCCAGTACTTAATGATCTGTTGAATAAGACAGAGAGTGGCAGCAGTAACTCATTTTTTGCTTCTTTAAGAATTCTCGGTGATATTTAATCAGGGCCAGGGGTTTTGTTTATGTTCGTACTATTTATGGCTGAAAGGATATCTTTATTATGGATAGCATAGTTACTAAGGACTGTGCTATTTGCTTGGTTTGTGGGTAACTGTAGGTTTCTGGTGGTGTTTTCAACTGTAAAAACAGACACAAAGTAATCGTTAAGAATGTTTGCCATTTCGACCTCATTTTCTGTGTGTTTGCCGTTGTTTGTTTCTAGAGGAACTATTGATGTAGTCATAACCTTTTTCTTTCTAATGTAACTGTAAAATTCTTTATGGTTTGATTTGCACGTTATTGCAATGTGTATCTCCAAAGCTCTTTTGCTTTGTTTAATAAATCTTTTTGATACGCGGCATAGATTTTCCTACTGTAATTTATCATCATTATTTTGTGTAGCTTTATATTTATGGTATGCCTGTTTTTGGCTATTAAGTTACTTTTAATTTCACTGGACCACCACTTTGGTTAACTATTACCAGCTGGACGCCTGTTACATAGTGGCACACATGAGTTTAGCACTTCATTAAATTGTTTTCGTGAATATTTCCCATGCTTGGTTTATGTCATCGGTTTCAGACATTTCATTCCAGTCTGTATTTGCAAATAGCACTCTGAGCCTGGTAAAATCAGCTCTACGATAATCTGTGACCTTTATTTGCCCACTGTTTCTTTAACTTTTTCAGTAATAATATTAAACTGTATAATTCGATGATCACTGGAACTAAACTCAGGTCCTATTTCAACGTTGCTGACTAGGTTATCATCTGTAGTCAAGATGTCTAGGATATTGTTTCCTCTTGTTGGGTATTCTCCGTGTTGGGAAAGGGCACTTTCTTGAAGATTCATATAAAGCTCTTGTCCTGAGTGTGCCTTTAGCGGTTCACCCCACTTTGTTACCGGTAGGTTAAAGTCTCCAAAAATTACGCTATCCTCTTGAAGACAAATTTCTGCAATTTGATCATAAAGTTTTTCATCTGTGACTGGGCTGGAGGACGATAGATGATAGACATATATTTATTTTGTGTGAATTAATACTTATCTGAACATAACTGGCATCTATGTTGGCAATACGGGGTTTGGATAGCACAAGGGGATAGAGACTAGTTTTTACATATAGTTAAACACCGCCACCAGCTCGATGTGGTTGCTCACAGCTGAAAATATTGCACCCTGTTACTGAGTATTCTGCTAGAAAGTCATGGTAAGATGAGTTAACCCAGGACTCTGTGATGCCAACAATGTCATAATTTTCTAGGTAAATAAGAGATTCTAAATCCTCAAACTTGTTACGTAGACTACGTGCGCCAACATAGCAGACTCTAATTCCATCCCAAACAGTTGATGATCTGACTTTGTGAGTATTTACGTTGAGGTTACTGCTCCTGGACGTGACTCGTTTTTTATTTGAAGAGGGCGACTTTATCGTGTAAAAGTCTACCTAGCCGTGCCGCTCCTACCGAGTTCAAATGGAGACCATCTTTCTGGAACAGAGTATGTTGCTCATAAAACTGGTCCCACAGATTGATAAAGTCGACGGACGTGCCCTAGGAGGGGAAAAAAAATGTGGTGTATTATTTGCACTTCAATTCTGACTGTACAAACTTTAACCTTGATACAGAGGAGCATACACGTACACTTTATTTTTGTACTGTACTTGTATATCTCATAATCCTTATATTTATTTACATGTACACTTCGTTACTGGTACAGTTCAGCATCTCTACACATTATGATATATATATATATATATATATATATATATATATATATATATATATATATATATATATATATATATATACATTACATTTATATCGATCGATAGATGGGATGGATAGATAGAGATATAAATATAGTTATAGAGATATATACAGTCAAAAACTTTAGTTTCATTAGTAGATGGCACTTATAAAGAACCATCCCAAGGAAACATGATGTTCCTTCGTGAGTTGCTTATTACTCTCAGTGATTTCCAATATTGCAGTCAGTCCCTATTCACACTACACAAGCCTGGGAGAGAGTTAATATTGGTCACTACTCTCCCTCCCAGGATAAGGCAAGCTACTATATTATGTATGAGGCTTATACTGATCGTTTTAGTTTTACCTATCAGTTGTAATGTAGAAATGTTTAATGAGAATTGTATGGGTACAATAATACTAATACATGAAGACAGCTTAGGCTTATACAGAGCGCCTATTGCATGAAGATAGTTTACTAGTATGTTCTTATCCCAATGTATCATGAAGGTAACAGGAGTATCAAGATAATTACTCTATGGTCGTTTTATCGAGGCTGACCAGACTTTCTATAAATTTCTGAGCTGTAGATTTTACGTATTACGTTTTTGTACTCTTCTGTAGTGTTTTTTTTTTTTTTTTTTTTTAATAACACGGGCATAGTGGCACTGACAACTGGAAGAGATCGTTAGCACGCCAAATGCCCAAGTAAACCAAGAAATAGTACGAAGCCTCTTAGGCTGGTAAGACCATGACGCTGATGCAACATATTGTTCCCACGAGGTGAAGTAGTGGTGTGAGTCTCTCTCTCTCTCTCTCTCTCTCTCTCTCTCTCTCTCTCTCTCTCTCTCTCTTTGTGCTCATTTTCTTCATTACAAGAGATACACATATATATCGGCTGGTAACTAAGAAATGGTTTTGTCTCATGGACCCTGTTTCGCGTCACCAGATCATCCCATCCCAAACACTCTATAACCTGTGTAATGTATTGATAGGCCAGTCACTTAATTCTCAAGAGATGGTAGGTAGCGAAAGGAGGAAAAGGAAAAGAAAGCGATATTAACAGAGGAAGGGAGAGAAAGTAGGAAGGGAACAGCAGAAGACGAGAAAGAAATGAGTTAAGAGTAAGGAAATGAAGAGGTAACGGGAAGTCCTTTACTGCCTGAAAGAGATCATAAACCATGCATGCATCGAGAATACCTTTATGTTAACACAGCAATGGAGTGTTACAGAGAGAGAGAGAGAGAGAGAGAGAGAGAGAGATGAATTAGATCTGACATGGACGCGTGACTGCACGTAAATGAAAAAAAAAAAAAAAACACGAATGCAAATGGCACCTCGTCATCGCTACACAGAAGTGAAAAGAAATGCTATAAATGAGACGGGAAATCGGAAGGGGTGCCGGAAGCGGTAATAAAGGGACGGAATCTGTGGACTGTGGCAGTTTTATGGTCTATCCACTGACAGAATTACCCTCGGTTCAGAGTTCAGGCATGATTAAGGTAACCAGAGTCCCGCTTTTAGGCGGGACAGTCCCGCTTTTTGGACGTCCATCCCGCTTTTTTAATTGTGACTAGAATGTCCTGCTTTTTGAGCAAATTATCTTAATTGTCCCGCTTTTAGAAACTTACAATTGCATTAGATATATCGTGACCTTCTTTTATGAAATTAGGATGAATTAGAAAAATTATGCATAATTCTAACCAAATGAAATACCGAATTTTGAATATAAATCTGTAACGCTCACTAGCTGGTAACTTTGGTCGACCCATTCACTGTACCGTAGGGTATGTTCGGAGTTCGTAGGGTACGTTAGTGTTTGATTAGCAGCTGCAGTCGCTGTCACATTAGTCAATATCTGTCCATTTATAATACCTATATCTATCTATCTATATCCATCTATCTGTCTATCTGTCAATCTATCTAACTATATAGACACACACACACACGCACACGCACACGCGCGCGCGCGCGTCCCGCTTTTAGCTCCAGTAAATCTGGGGCTGGATTCACTAACATGGTCGTAATTTCTGGTGCCTGAGCAAGATCTGGCAACTCAGATTACGCACTACTGTGGCGCCGTATCTCTCACCTGAGTTTGGTATTCAAAAAGATTTTTTACGGCGCCGTACCCCGGTCGTAAGTTGTACGTGCCTTAAATCGGCCGTCACCTGCTGATTTCTGCTCAGCCAGTGACAGAGAATCTTACAAGTGAGGTTTTGCCATGATCAACCAATCACGGAGCGAACCCTCATATCAGCTGTTTGTCTCCCTAATGTAAACACAAGCGCTGAGGGGAGAGCATGCACAACACACAAAACACAGTCCTCAACCCAACAGAAGGAAGTGACATCAGAAACTAACTCGACATAAGTTCTTTTAGCGAAATATATAGTGGAAATAAAAACTCCACGTCCAACTGAACAAAACGAGAAACGTCCTAACCTTTCAAGTGAGAACTCTCAGTGGTATTTCTTTCCATTACTAGCCGTTTCTTTAGCGCATAATCTTACCATACCCAGTGGATTTGTGCTATCATATACAGTATGCCTGTATGTGTTTTATTGTGTGCAGATGAATATTACCGAATCTTGCTCAACATACTGAAAGGAGGATTTCGTTTCCCAACATCCCAACTGGATGCTGGGTCAGGTTAGGCTGGGTTGGGTTGGGCTAGGTTAGGTTAGGGTTGATAAAATTATTAGGTACAGTTAAGCTAGGTTAGGTTAGGTTTAGTTAATCACTTTTGTAGTGCCACAGATTTAGTATTCATGTATAGGTTTAGAGGTACTGTAATTTCTAAGTTAGATAGGGTGTAATCTGAATACTAGACTATAAATTCCTGTCCTAAGTAGTAGTTCATATGTTAATGACTGATGTAAGGTTAACTTTATTTTTATATGTATACATCTCTGTATCTATGCATAGGTGATGTAATTGTGAGTGTTGAGCTATGGGAATTCATCCATCTGGTAGAGTAATGTATAACAGATGCGTGCAACCTTCCCCTTGCTTGTGCGTCGTTGCCTGGCGCCAAGTTTAAACCTTAAACAGAATAGTACTGGGTATGCAATTCTTTCCGTATCATTGTTGTGAAATATTTACTAATGAAGCTGCTAGAACCCAAATATGTAAGATTAATAATCAAAAAAGGCCAAAATAATGTAATTTGTGAGGACCAAATAGTCCCGCTTGCCTTAGCCGTCACTAGATGGCATAAGCTACCCCAGACTCAAGGCGGGATGGCAGTAAATTCAGTATTTAAATGTAGTAAGGATTGAATCCCAAATTTTCCCCAATTCAATCAAAAGTCCTAACGTCATGTGTACACTACTATATAAATAGTGAAGAGAATTAAAACCCACCATATCGCAGAAACACAATCTCATATGATCTAGCAGTGGCGTCACTTGGTGCCCGACTTGCCACATTCGTTACCAAGCCCTGGTGGGTAACAGACGTTGATTCAGTTCACAGACACCGTGACGTCGGGGTGTGCATGAGGCCATCATGTGATATTGCCCATAGACTTGTCTTACACACACACTTACACTACTACCCATGAATAGTTTATAAACTGAATGTAGTAGAAAAGGTATTATGAATCAATCAGGTGAACTTTTTTTGTAGATAAGGTATAGAATTTTGAAAGTTAATGTGGTCATGTAACGGAAAGGCGAATTCACTCATCAACCGTTTTCTTTCTCTTATATTAATATGTTAGAAAATTGGGAGCGTTGAAGGGAACTTAGTGGTTGTGAACAAAAAATGTAATTTTTGAGTTGTTCCTCGAGGCTAAAAAAGCCCGAGTGATTATGTATTCTTGGTGATTATGCATTAATGATGATTATGAATTATTAATAATTATGAATTGATAGTGATTGTGAATTATAGTGAATTGTATGATGAGATTATACTACACAGACGAAATAGAACACGAGTGATTATTTTTGGTTCGAGGCTATGCC
This sequence comes from Coenobita brevimanus, assembly GCF_032717465.1. Taxonomy (NCBI): domain Eukaryota; kingdom Metazoa; phylum Arthropoda; class Malacostraca; order Decapoda; family Coenobitidae; genus Coenobita; species Coenobita brevimanus. Next base: position 9,181,451 of record NC_137062.1, on the reverse strand, counting down.
AGCCCGAAAAGACAATTCATGCCAATAAATGTCCCAGTCTTGAGGCTATTGACGAGCCCAAGAATAACCGACAATAAAGAGTGTGGTATGATGACCTCAGAAATCACTGTTGAATATTTCAATTGTTTCGCTTGGTGACAATATTGTATGATGTTCGCCCAAGCCAAGGCTTTAATTTACAACCCTTTTACATATGACTAACGGTCATGTAATTCAAAAATGTCTGTTGATTAACCAGTATAGAATTATTAAAGTAGAGTAAAGTATATGTCATCTTTATACTCAATCAAGGGAATTATGTCCTCTCACGCATAACTCACTCCGCTTCCAGTTCAAGATTCCTCCGCTTTGGGAACGACGAACATACGTGGTACTGACTTATTCTCGACTTGGCCAAAACTACAAACGCTACCAAAACTATCTGTTAAACAATTAACCTTTATCATTCAAAGTTGAAGTGCTATCCCCCACCACATTTGTTTTTATTTATTTGTATATTTTATCAGTCATTGAGGGGAGACTAAGTTGAGTACCATTTGTATTATCAACGAGTAAGTCCAACAGAATCAACAACGGTGGGAAATCCAATTCCCGACCATTACACTTTGAGTAGGCTGTTTCCTTCCACAATTACTAATATTTCCGATCATATTGTCATAGTCATATTATGGTTATTATTCATTTGCACATCAAATGAGGCCTCAAAACACTCAGATGAACTATAAAAAAATATATATATATATATATATATATATATATATATATATACACTGTATATATATATATATATATATATATATATATAATAGGAAACGACAATAAAGGAAATATTTTCCCTCTTAGTTTTGATTAATGAAGCTCCAAAACAAAAACAATTTTTTTTCCTTACTAGACACAAACATTTCAAAGAAAGCAAAGATGCTAGCATGGGAAACTATTACCTACAGGGTGAATAGTGTTAGCAGAGTGAAAAGAGAGAGCAATGAAGTGAGGAAGATATTTCGTGATTTCAGATCACTAGTTAGGGGAAGGCAGCCAAGGCAATGGGGCAGGCAAAGAACACTTTAGGTATTAAGAAAAAAAAAAAAAAAAAGCATATTACTGTTGTTTGTTACATAGTGCATGTGAGGATGTAAGCTGTTTGTTCTAACTTACCATATCAAACAAACCTAACCCATTCATGGGGCGTTACTGGTAGAGGTAGGGTTTGATTATACCTCTTTGGTTAGCTTGATCATAAAAGTCTAAAACTAAGAAGTCATGTCATATTTGTGGGGGGGGGGGAGGTGGGTTATGTTTTGGGCATTAATGACTAAGAATCATTTGGTATTGTAAGCAGTTACCTTAGAACATCTTCCTATATCCCAAAGGATAAAAGTGATCCCATAAATCAGTAATAATTTTGCTTTGGTCTAATGTTGAGCATTCATATTGTTAAAGTCATTCCTTTTGATTTTCCTTGTTACCGGTACCTTATCCAGTATATTGATGCATGGAATGGTTTGTATCGCATAGGCTTTGTTTAGGTATTGTTTGTTAGGTTTATGTAACACCTTAATTCCACTGCCATGTCTGAAATAAAGTTATTGTCTTCATAAAAATTTAATCACCTCAGTATATCAAACCGTCATTGTTTAGCACATCCATTATCAACCCATGAACTGCCATGGAAACCTATAATACCGTTGCAAATGCTCATCAGGCACATGGAGGGGGTCTAATGGGTCTCTGAACCTTCTCTCTCGACGTAAATGTCGGTGAGCTAAATTCATAGCCACAAGCCCCATGGTTGTACAGTAAACATAAGCAGCTGACTGCCCAAGCAGCCCCAGTGGAGGCTTTCTCAGTGGCATGTTTATTTTTGGCACATTCATATTACCTTGCAAAGAAATAAGTATTGCCAGAGTTCTTAGCAGCACTAAAAACGATTATGGCACATCTTTTATCTTTCTGTCTGTTCAATTTATTTTACGACGTTGATTAGAAGTGAAGAGGGACAAAGGCAAATGATAGGCTGAGAGGTTGCATACTTGATAAACACACTGACTCCGGGTTGTGACGTAGGTTAAGGTATGTCCCCCGTGCGCTTAACTTCAGGCGCCAGATCTTGGTGCAAGATGGCGGCGCCCATGCTTAGTGAATGACTGATTCTGCCTCAGCACCGTATCTTTAGGCACCATTAGGAGATCCAGCGCCTTAAATGCTTAGTGAATCCAGCCCCTGGTCACCTTAGGTATGATGGGACCCCAAGGCTCCTCCTCCCCAGTAGCGGCGACAACTCGTTTGTGCCTGTTCCCAAACCGTTAGTCATGGCCAGTTATACACCTAAAAGTAAGAATTTTTGCGCAATCATAGATTCACTCACGCCAGGTTATAAGCATGGTGGAACCACCGAGGGCCGCCCTGCACTAAAGTTTTATATATATATATATATATATATATATATATATATATATATAATGAATGGAGGAAGGAAAAACAAAGGGAAAAAAATAAGTCCATGTGCCTAAAGGCATCCTTCATTCATAAAAAGCTTATAACAATTGGATTAAAATTCGAGAGGATTAAATGTATGTGGGACGCAACTCCCAGGAAGTGAATTCCAGAGAATAGTAGTTCTGGGGATAAATGAATTTCGATAAGCAGAGGTTCTGCATTGTGGGTGAGAGAGTGTGAGTTCATGGGCACTCCCAGCTGCCCGAGTATTTCGGGAGAAAATGTGAAGGGGAGGCACAATTGAAGCCAGTTCGTCAGAGCACTTAAGGTAAAAGTATCGATAAAATAATGCTAAAGAAGCAACATCTCTATTTACTGATAATGGAGGAAGGTCCTGCGTTATGGCAGGATTATTGATTAATCTAATGGCTTTATTTTGAATTTATTCCAACTGCCTCAGTGCAACTGCTCCACATCCACTCCACAGTGGTGAACAGTATTCAATCTGAGAACCACATGACTTATATATTGTGGCCATCTGCTCTTCAGTGAAGAATTCATGAACTCTGTACATAAGTCCCAATTTTTTAGAAGCATTTTTAGCAAGGGATTTAACATAAGCCATCCAGTTTAGGTTGGGGTTTAAAGTAACACCTAGGATATCAATTGTAGTGGATATGGGAATATTGACATCATTTATAATTATGTGAGACTCTGAGGGATTCTTTCTGTTGGAGAAATTAATGTATTTAGTTTTCTGAGCATTAACCCGAGGCAGCCCATCGACGGATGGGTACGTCACAACATTTTGTCACAGCTAGACCCGGTGACGTACTGGTACGTTGCGCAATTGCAAGGTTCATAATTTGCACAATTTACAATTTTCTCGTGTGATTTTTGGTATGTATACACGGGACACCTTCCTCTATTCCTCTACAAGATGCCAGGCAGGGACAATGCCTTATCCTGCATGACCTCCCCCCCCCCTGCACGCCATTGTCTCAGCAATTCACCTGTTGCCAGTGACCTGGCCAATAAAGACATTCAGGGCCAGAGTGATTCTCCAATCGATGACAATGTGGAGGACAAAGTTTACATAACATTAGAGGAAGAAACAGTCAAAAATGATGATCAGGTAATGTCATCAAAAAGGGTCAGGTACGTTGTGTGTTAGTGAGTGAAACAATGCTTATATTGCCTATATTACTGTTTGAAAACCAATATACTCTCATACTACATATAAATTCGTACCAAATAAATAAATAAATACTGTTTATGAGTGGTGTGGAATAGTTACCCTCCCATAGAACTCGTTTTCTTTGGAGCCAGCCTGATAGAAAACACAGTAAGGTAAGGAGGTGCTGCTACCTGTATCGAGTATTTTAAACCTAAAGTGAGCAATTTCTCTATGAATTTTCAATGTTTATCACCAAAAGCGGAGGTTTGAGCCAAAAAAAATTTCTTTCCAAAACTGGTCGGGACTGGGTTGAGTCAGTGGTGGAAAATTGGTTGGGACGTGATCGGTTAAATGAAGTCAGATTTGTTTGTCCCCAGTGATTAATTTTAGAAAGGTCCTGATTCAGAGAAATTGCTGTGTTTATTGGAGAATTTAGAATATCAAATTGTGTAAAGGAGGTACTAAATGTGAAAGAACTATGAAGGGTCGAGTCATCAGCATAAGAGTGCATTGGGTTATGCGTGACAGATAGGAGGTCATTTATATTAATGAGAAAGAGGGTTGGCGCCAAAACTGATCCCTGAGGTACGCCAGCATTTATGGAATGAAACTGAGAATAAATTCCATCTACCATGACTCGTAGTTTTCTATTATGAAGGTAAGAAGAAAATAGAGGAACCAGTGATGCAACGCCATAGTGTGACATCTTAGACAATAAGGCCCGATGCCATACTCTGTCAAATGCTTTTGATATATCAAGTGCTACTGTATGTGTTTAACCATGTTGGTCTGTTGTTTTGTTAAGCTGATGGGTAAGAAGGCAAAGAATATCTACTGTTGAACATTCTTGTCTAAATCCATACTGCCGATCATTGATTAATTTCTTGATTTCTAGATGCTTGACTATGTGTTTGTTTATTAGTGTCTCGAAAACTTTACCGAGAACAGAAGTTATTGCAATTGGTGTATAGTTTGATGGATCAGAAGTTCCCCCCGTTTTAGGAATAGGATGGATATTTGCTTCTTTCCAAGAGGCTGGAGAAATTGAGGTACAGATGCATGAGCGGAAAAATTTTGCTAATACGGAAGTCAACACTTAGAGGCAATTTTTAAGTATTTTCATCTGGACCAGTGGCTTTGTCTCCTGAGAGATTCTGTAATACAGCTTGTACGTATCTGGTTAGAATAATGAAAGGAGGTATTTGAGGGGAATCAAAATCAAGTACAGGAATATTGTGATTTTCTGTATTTAGGGTTGAGTTTGATGAAAAAATGTCAACAAGAAGGTTGGCTTTTCCACATGGGTCACTTACTAGATTTCCATTCGGGGACTGTAACGGTGGAATGGAATTTGTGGTAGTGAAGTTAGTTTTGAATGAATTAAAGGTTGACCAGAAAACTTTGTTATCATTTGGATTGTTTAGTAGTTTGTTAGCTTGTCTATAGAGAAAGTTTGATTTAGAAAGATTGATAATAGTTTTGGCATGGTTTCTGATATTTTTATAATAGTTAAAGGCTTCTTTGGTTTTGGTGCTTGTATAAGTGTTATAGGCTATCGTTTTATGCTCTGTTACTCTAGCACAATTGTGGTCAAACCATTTAGAAGAATTACATCTTTTTCTACACATTAGTACACCGCTTCCCGTCCGATCAGCGAAGTTAAGCAACGTTGGGTCTGGCTAGTACTTGGATGGGTGACCGCCTGGGAACACCAGATGCTGTTGGCATCCCTACGTGTCAAGTGGGGTTGGTGGAGGATTAGTGCCCCTCCCTGTAAAACAATTAACTCTAAGCCCTTGGCCACCCCATTTGGGATACATGGCGTCTGGCAATGAATGAAATGAATGAATGAACATTTTTTCTGTAAGTATGATGGGGAATGAATGTTTCCATGCCGATTTTAATGAAATCCTGTATGTAGGCCAATGTGGAATTTGCATCCTAGGGAGAAAAAGGAGGTCCAAGGAACATCCAGGAGAAAATTTGAAGTCCCTCCCAGTCTGCCCTGTCCTAGTGCCATTTAGTCATCACGACAGGTTCAGAGCAGGAAGGTGTGGTAAGCTTTGGAGTAAATAATATTAATATGTTACAATAGTTTTCTTAATCACTCTCTCTTTACTTGCATCAGTTTTTTCCCTCTGTCTGTTCTCTCTCTCTCTCTCTCTCTCTCTCTCCTGAACCTAATCTCTCAACAGGACAAAAATCGAATCCCACTTAACTGTGTTGTTAGCTTGTCCAAGCCTCCATTTCCCACGCTTCCTGCACCACCTCTTCCACCTCTCTCTCAGAATCTATCTATCTATCTATCTATCTCTTCTTACATAAATCTCTCTTCTTCATGTAATATTTCCTTAATTTGTCATCTTCCACCTCTCACTTCTCTCTCTCTCTCTCTCTCTCTCTCTCTCTTGAAATGGGAGTTTCAAGGTTTGGTGAATGAATTTGGGACAGTGTGTGGGAGGAGGAATCTGAAAGTTAATGTAAACAAAAGTAAAGTTATGGTGTTTGAGAGGAATGAAGTCACAGAGTGTGCAGTGAGCTTGGATGGTGAGGATATGGAGAATGTGAGTACATTCAAGTACTTGGGTAGTGTGATGAGTAAGGATGGAACTTTGGGGGATGAAGTGCTTGAAAGGGTACAGCAGGAAAGGAAGGTTGTTGGTACACTGAAAGCAGTGATGAGAAATAGGGAGTTGAGTATGGAAGTTAAGAAGTCACTGCATGATAGTATTGTGATCCCTACCCTGACCTATGGAAGCAAGGCATGGACCTTGCAAGAGGGGAACAAGTCAAGAGTGAGAGCAGTGGAAATGAGTTACTTGAGAGGAGCATGTGGAGTGACGTGGAGGGACAGGTTGACGAATGAAGAAGTGAAGGAACGCTGTGGGGTGGATGTGGATGTGGTTGAGAAGATTAGGAGAAATACACTGAGGTGGTTTGGACATGTGAAGAGAATGGAGAATGAAAGACTGACTAAGAGGGTGTATGTAGGTGAGGTGGAGGGAGGGAGAGGGAGAGGGAGACCGATGATGAGGTGGAGGGACGGAGTTAAGAGGTATATGAGGGAGGGGGGGTGAGTTGGGGGGAGGGTAGTCAAATGGTGGGTGACAGAGCGACTTGGAGGCGTTTTGACTGCGGCCACTCTTTGCGGGATTAGGGCGTCGGGCTATAGATAGATAGATAGATAGATAATTACATAAAGGTCAGGAGAAACCTAGTGCCGTGAAAGGAGGAAAAATATTTTCCTTGCTGCCATTGGGCATTATATTCATCTTGGGATACCTGTAGTAGTGAAGTGGCTAAAAATTGTATTGAACACTCTCATACTCCTATGAATAACTTTCAACTGTAGAAAAATGTTTGGGTTAGATGGAACAGAATACTAGAGCTCTCCATAGCATGACGGTTAATGTTACCACTATTAACACTCAGGCTCCAATGACCAACTCTTAGCTGAATGAAACTAGTTAGCACTCAGAGAGCGCATACCTCCGCCAGCTCCTATACCAGACAACTTAGATCACCTCCAAGGCTTTATCAACTCTTCCTTGGCACATGGCCCACACACACACACACACACACACACACACACACAAATATATATATATATATATATATATATATATATATATATATATATATATACTGTATATACACGAGGGAAAGTCAAAAATTGTTCGCACTTTCGCCATTAGTTTCTTTAGGTTGGCCGCACAGCCTTCAGCGCTCGCGTGCTAAAACGTGGTACACTTGTGGTTACGTAACCGAAGTTTGATGTTAATCGCTCCATTTTTCGTTTTTGTGTTACAGAGTGAACATGGCCGCTCCGCTGGCAGTGTTCACCAAGGAAGAACAGAGATCAGTGATTCGATTCCTCTGGTCTGAAGGTGTGTCAGGGGCTGAAATTCATCGCAGGCTTTCAGTGCAACACGGGGACAGCGCTCTACCGTGTAGAAGTGTGTATGAATGAATCGAGAAGTTCAAAAATGGCCGGACAAGCTTGAAGCAGGTAGAGGGAGCAGGACACCAATCAACCTCCACCACTGACGTAAAGGTTCAACAAGCGCGAGAATTCTGGCGAACCGACGAGTTAACCATCGATGAGTTGGCATGTTCTCTGCACATCAGTCATGGTTCTGCATACGAAATCATCCCCGACAAGCTTCGCTTCCATAATGTCTGTGCGAGATGGGTGCCAAGAAAGCTTACCAAAGCACATAAGCACAATCGTTTGGAGATTTGTCAATGCTTACTCGACCGCTACAACGATGAAAGCGAAACTTTTTTGGAGAGAATAGTCACAGGATATGAGACCTGGGTCCATCACTTTGAGCCAGAATCCAAAAGGCAGTGTATGGAGTGGAAACACCCAGGATCACCAACGACGAAGAAATTCAAGACTCAACCTTCTGCAGGAAAAGTGATGCAAACCGTTTTGGGGGACTCAAAAGGGCCTATACTGGAACATTACCTGGAAAAGGGGTCTACAGTCACCAGTGTAGGCTACAGTGAAATGCTGGCCAACAAACTGAAACCAGCAACACGCACCAAACACCGAGGCCTATTGTCAAAGCAAGTGTTGTTGTTGCACGACAATGCACGCCCACATACGGCAGCCCACACCGTTGAAACCATTGAAAAATTGGGTTTCGAGGTGCTGGAACACCCTCCATACAGTCCAGATCTCGCCCCTTCCGACTATCACCTCTTTGGACCGCTTAAAGATGCTTTACACGGTCGTCGATTTGCTACGAACGAAGAAGTGCGGGAAGTGGTGCATAAATCCAGCCGAAAACCTACTTCTCCGATGGAATAAGCAAGCTTGTGGACCGCTGGAAGAAGTTCATCGAAAAGCAAGGAGACTATGTAGAAAAATGATGTAATTGTTCAACCCCTGCTTTTGTTTTAATAAATTACAGAAACAAGAGTGCAGATAATTTTTGACTTTCCCTCGTATATATATATATATATATATATATATATATATATATATATATATATATATATATATATATATATATATATATATATATATATAAACAATAAAATCCATTAAAAAGTTTTTGAAGTACCCTGTGGACAAACAAACATAAAACATTCCTGAACAAGGCCTGCAGCTCAGATCACCACTAGAATTTAATCAACTCATCCTTGGCCCAGTGCCCACATATCCACAAAGTTTCAGTGAAATCCATCAGTAACTTTCTGAGGCATCTTGTGGACAAACAAACAAGCAGACAAACAGGGGTGAATGCATATCCTCCTCGATCACCGTTGCAAGAAGTAATTCTTGGTGTTACCTGTAATAGTATGTATGCAGTTGTCCCGACCATACAAGTGTATCTTTAGAGGTCATATTCAGATTTGTTAAACCCTCAACCGTCAAAGAGTTAATACAATCTCGACCCTTCACTGAATCATTTTGTTGTCCTTTGAAGCAGTAATGGCATTGTCATTTTTCACTTCTTGCTGGAGTCCTTAACGTTTGCCTTCGATACTTCATGTATATGTCCAATCACGCTTTTTACCATTCCACCATTTACCCAGAATGTCCTTACATCGTTGTAGCTGCTACCTTTGTATGTTATCACACACGAGTAATAAAGTTGAACAGGAAGAAATTACCAAGCTACAATGGCAAGAAATTAGAGGTGCATGAAAATGAGGCAGAGATCAAAGGGAAGTAAGACAGAAAGACAATTTACGGAATATGAGACATATGTTGGGGACCGTGGAGTGTCGAAGGAGGAAGGTGAGGGAGTCAGAGGAGGGAAGGAGGCAAGAGAGGGAAGGGAGAGGCAAGAAGAGAAAGGTAGGATGGGATTCGCGATAGGGAGGCATTCAGGACAGGAAGAGAGGTAATGACGGCAGCGAGGAATTTCCGGGCAGGAAGGGTGAGAGTCTATATAGGGAAAGAGAACCGGTGAACAAGGGAGGGAGTGGGAGAACAGGGGAAGGGAGGGAGGACGTAGTCTGAGATTTATGTGCTCGGGGAATGATGGAGTCGGGCAGTAATGGAACTGGGGTTTGTTGGAGTTAGGGAGTGAACTGTTGAAGCCGCAGACGGATGGAGTAGCGGAGTGATGAAGTCAGGGTGTGATGGAGTGGTGGAGTGATGATGTCAGGGTGTGATGGAGTGGTGGAGTAATGATGTCAGGGTGTGATGGAGTAGCGGAGTGACGAAATCAGGGTGTGATGGAGTGGTGGAGTAATGATGTCAGGGTGTGATGGAGTAACGGAGTGATGAAGTCAGGGTGTGATGGAGTGGTGGAGTAATGATGTCAGGGTGTGATGGAGTAGCGGAGTGATGAAGTCAGGGTGTGATGGAGTGGTGGAGTAATGATGTCAGGGTGTGATGGAGTAACGGAGTGATGAAGTCAGGGTGTGATGAAGTAGCTGAGTGATGAAGTCAGGGTATGATGGCGTAGGGGAGTGGTGAAGTTAGGGTGTGATGGAGTAGGAAAGTGATGAAGTTAGGATGTGATGGAGTAGGGGAGTGATGAAGCCAGAGTGTGATGGAGTAGGGAAGTAATGAGGTCGGGGAGTGAAGGATTCGGGAGGTAAAGGTGTCGGGGATGGTGCAGTCGGTGAGTGAAGGTGATCACGGGTGATACGGTCGGGGAGTGTAGGCGTTGGTGGTGATGCAGTCGGAAAGTGAACATGTCGGGAGTAATACAATCGGGGAGTGAAGGCGTTGGTGGTGATGCTGTCGGGGAATGATGGAGTCGGGGGTGATGCAGTCAAGGGAGGAAGAGAATCGCGGAAAGGTAGGAAAAGAGTGGAGGTGATGCGAGGTGAACGATGGCTATGTCAGTGGCAAATATAATCCTCTTCTCTACCAAAAATTTGTGTTAACCTCAATGATTTTGTTGATGAAATGTTGTCTAGGCTGGTCCAGATTGAAAAAAATCTTGGCTTTGGTTTTCTCTAATTCAACATTATATTGAAGGGTGAGCCTACTTTTGCAGGTTTTCACACTGCTTTGTTTGCGGTAAGATAATGTAGGAAAGTAACACTGAGGATTTAACTAACAGAAGTGAGTGCCTACCTGAATATGTAACCACAACAATATTCTATTTCAGAGCTGCTTAATGGTCTCGCCGCTGCTCTTAACTGCAGAACTACTCCAATGGCGGTAATTCCTAGTTCAGACTTTGTGATTATTTTGCCTTCTCATACACCGTATATGACTGTTAACTGATTTTTCTTTGTGTTTGTGTGTGTGTGTGTGTGTGTGTGTGTGTGTGTGTGTGTGTGTGTGAGAGAGAGAGAGAGAGAGAGAGAGAGAGAGAGAGAGAGAGAGAGAGACTAGTTAACAATTCCTTTATCATAAAACTGTTTATCACTGCTGTATTCAGGTATTATTTAAATTGTTCTGTGTTTTACTGGCCCTAATGACTGACGTTATATCACTAACCACTTTTTAATCAAGAACATATGTAATAAAATTACTTGAAATTTACGATTCGGTGTTTACCTCATGAATAATTAATCTTCAAAAGATTACAATTTACTTCATAATATACGGAACAAATCTATGTACAATAAACCACTCAAGTGCAAGATAATTTTTTTTTCCAGATGATAAAGAGAATGCAGTGATTTACAGTCAGGGACAGTAGTTCATCAAATATTTCAGCACTTCTGCTTCTCTCCAATCTCTTTTAGGTAATTCTCAGAAGCTGAGAGAGGTTTGGTATATTTTTTTTGTCTATAGTTGATTCCCTAATATAATGGGCCTGAGATTATTTTAGGATTACATAGGAAAGCAAACTGCAACAGACCTTATGGTCCTTTCGGCGCTGCTTGTTACAGAGAAAACTATGACTACAAGATCTAACTCTGCATGCTGAAGGATAAGGATAGTAAAGCAAGAAGTCTTCCCCCACCACCAAACCCTCCAGGAAAATGTGAGAAAAACCACCATGCAGCATGGAAAAACTGACATGGAAATTTCATAGGAAATACTGGAAAGGAAAAGTCACATTCTATAATACTTTGTCTATAAGCTACCCGACTGAGTAACCTAAAAGAGAAAGTAATCAAATAAACTAATAGTTACAGCATGACATTATAAACCGGTACACTGAGTTAATACGAAGTCTGTGGACATAACGTGGAAACTACACACTGCACAGTGTGGATGTTTAGGCGCTGTCTTTCCTGGCGCTTTTTAGGGAGGCAGCAGTCAATCAGGCCCTGGCTCCGTTCACTCCACTGAGACAATGTACTCTCCCACGTGGGACAAGCACACAAGTTTCATCCTGAAGCAGTGACCCCTGGTACATTAAAAAAATTCCCATGGTGGTCGCTTGACTAATAGGGACCCTTAGTGATACACAGCCCATCACAGGTCGAAAGTAAGAGTAGTGACCGTTTACTCCGGGCTATCTGTGCAGATCCTAATCTGTGCTTATATTACTTTCTTTGCGTTGGGGAGATTGAAAAATATATAAGACGGATGTCTTAGACAAAAAGGGACTGCACAGTGCACAGTGCGGATGTACAATGCACAGAGTGGATGTTTAGGGGTGGTGCGGCAACCTTGCCTGGCGCTTTTTAGGGAGGCAGCAGTCAATCAGGCCCTAGCTCCATTAACTCTACTGAGACAAAGAACTCTCCCATGTGGAACAAGTACGCAAGTTTCATCCTGAAGCAGTGACCCCTGGTACATTAAAAAAATCCCGATGGTGGTTACTTGACTAACAGGGACCCTCAGTGATCCACAGCCCATCACAGGTCGAAAGTAAGAGTAGTGACTGTTAATTTAGGGCTATCTGTGCAGATCCTAATCTGTGCTTACTGTATATTACCTCATTTGCACTGAGTAAATCAAAAAATGTATAATGACGTGATGCAACGCTATGTTAAGTTTACGGGTTGTCCTGTAGACATGAGGGGACTGCACAGTGTGGATGTTTAGGGGTGGTGTGGTAGCCTTGCCTGGAGCTTTTAAGGTAGGCAGCAGTCAATCAGGCCCTAGCTCCGTTCACTCCAGTGAGACAAGGAACTCTCCCATGTGGGAAAAGTACACAAGTTTCATCCTGAAGCAGTGACCCCTGGTACATTAAAAAAATCCCGATGGTGGTCACTTGGCTAACAGGGACCCTCAGTGATCCACAGCCCATCACAGGTAGGAAGTAAGAGTAGTGACCGTTAACTCAGGGCTATCTGTGCAGATCCTAATTTGTGCTTATATTACTTTATTTGCATTGAATAAATTGAAAAACGTATAATGATGAGACACGACACTATATACGGGTACATTGTTTACGGGGTGTCTTGTAGACAAAAGGGGAATGAACTTACACATAGCTATAAAAACAATTTATTCGGACAGAAACAGAGTCAGCTAAGGATTCTCATGCAAATACTTCTCTATTTTGTTTTTGAATGTCTCTTGAGATACTGTTCGCGGAATCTGAGGGTAGTCTGTTCCAGATATTTACAACTCTATTAAAGAAGTATTTTGCTTCATGGGTTTGGAAACGCTTTCCCATAATTTAGGAACTATTACTTCTGGTCTGACTCGACCGGTCTATATCAAAATATTTATTCACGTCTAAGTTGTCATATCCCTTCATGATTTTGAAAACTTCAATAAGATCCCCTCTTAACCTGCGTTTCGTTAGGCTAAATAATTTAAATTCTTCATTGCATTCCTCATATGGTTTGTTTCTAAGTCGTGGTATCATTTTTGTGATTCTTCGCTGAATTTTCTCTAATTTTTCAATGTCCTTTCTGTAGTACGGAGACCAGAATTGCACACAATACTCAAGATTGGGGCGCACTGGCGAGTTGTACAAGGCAAGGATGACTTTTTCTTATTTAAACTGGAGAGTTCTTCCAATGAAACCCACCAGCTTGATTGCAGTTTTAACTGCCTCTGTGCACTGCTTACTTAGTTTTAGGTCATTTGATATTATCACACCAAGATCCTTTTTATTGTCTGTACTTGATAACTGGGTATTGTTCATTTTGTAATTCGCATGGACGTTGTTACTTCCAGTATGAAGTACTTTACATTTTTCTGTGTTGAATTTCATTTGCCGTTTTTCTGCCCAGTTTGCTAAAGTATTAAGGTCATTTTGTAACTGCTGCCATTGTAATTCTGAAGTTACTTTACTGGTTATTTTAGTATCATCTGCAAATTTGGATACTTTACAATTTAGACCCTCATCAGTATCGTTTACGTAGATAATAAAAAGTATCGGTCCAAGTACTGAGCCTTGGGGAAAGCCGCTGATCACATTATGCCATTTGAATTCCTTTCTGTTTATGACAACTCGCTGTTTTCGGTCTGAAAGCCAGTCTTGTAACCATTTCTGCGTATTTCCTTTTATTCCATGTGCTTCTGTTTTGCTCATGAGACGCTTGTGAGGGACAGTGTCAAATGCTTTCTGAAAGTCGAGGTAAATTATATCTACTGCCCTTGAGTCATCGTATGATTAGTAAACATCAAGGAAGAAGTCCAGTAAGTTAGTTAAGCATGAACGACGATGTCTGAATCCATGCTGTGAGTCTTTAATTATATTATTTTTTTCTAGATAATTAACTATTTTATCTCATGATTTTTTTCCATCAACTTGCACACTATTGATGTTAAGCTGATTGGTCTGTAATTTCCTGGGTGCGATTTATTTCCTTTTTTGAAAATTGGTGTTACAGTTGCTAGTTTCCATTTGCATGGAACTTTCCCAGTACTTAATGATCTGTTGAATAAGACAGAGAGTGGCAGCAGTAACTCATTTTTTGCTTCTTTAAGAATTCTCGGTGATATTTAATCAGGGCCAGGGGTTTTGTTTATGTTCGTACTATTTATGGCTGAAAGGATATCTTTATTATGGATAGCATAGTTACTAAGGACTGTGCTATTTGCTTGGTTTGTGGGTAACTGTAGGTTTCTGGTGGTGTTTTCAACTGTAAAAACAGACACAAAGTAATCGTTAAGAATGTTTGCCATTTCGACCTCATTTTCTGTGTGTTTGCCGTTGTTTGTTTCTAGAGGAACTATTGATGTAGTCATAACCTTTTTCTTTCTAATGTAACTGTAAAATTCTTTATGGTTTGATTTGCACGTTATTGCAATGTGTATCTCCAAAGCTCTTTTGCTTTGTTTAATAAATCTTTTTGATATGCGGCATAGATTTTCCTACTGTAATTTATCATCATTATTTTGTGTAGCTTTATATTTATGGTATGCCTGTTTTTTTGGCTATTAAGTTACTTTTAATTTCACTGGACCACCACTTTGGTTAACTATTACCAGCTGGACGCCTGTTACATAGTGGCACACATGAGTTTAGCACTTCATTAAATTGTTTTCGTGAATATTTCCCATGCTTGGTTTATGTCATCGGTTTCAGACATTTCATTCCAGTCTGTATTTGCAAATAGCACTCTGAGCCTGGTAAAATCAGCTCTACGATAATCTGTGACCTTTATTTGCCCACTGTTTCTTTAACTTTTTCAGTAATAATATTAAACTGTATAATTCGATGATCACTGGAACTAAACTCAGGTCCTATTTCAACGTTGCTGACTAGGTTATCATCTGTAGTCAAGATGTCTAGGATATTGTTTCCTCTTGTTGGGTATTCTCCGTGTTGGGAAAGGGCACTTTCTTGAAGATTCATATAAAGCTCTTGTCCTGAGTGTGCCTTTAGCGGTTCACCCCACTTTGTTACCGGTAGGTTAAAGTCTCCAAAAATTACGCTATCCTCTTGAAGACAAATTTCTGCAATTTGATCATAAAGTTTTTCATCTGTGACTGGGCTGGAGGACGATAGATGATAGACATATATTTATTTTGTGTGAATTAATACTTATCTGAACATAACTGGCATCTATGTTGGCAATACGGGGTTTGGATAGCACAAGGGGATAGAGACTAGTTTTTACATATAGTTAAACACCGCCACCAGCTCGATGTGGTTGCTCACAGCTGAAAATATTGCACCCTGTTACTGAGTATTCTGCTAGAAAGTCATGGTAAGATGAGTTAACCCAGGACTCTGTGATGCCAACAATGTCATAATTTTCTAGGTAAATAAGAGATTCTAAATCCTCAAACTTGTTACGTAGACTACGTGCGCCAACATAGCAGACTCTAATTCCATCCCAAACAGTTGATGATCTGACTTTGTGAGTATTTACGTTGAGGTTACTGCTCCTGGACGTGACTCGTTTTTTATTTGAAGAGGGCGACTTTATCGTGTAAAAGTCTACCTAGCCGTGCCGCTCCTACCGAGTTCAAATGGAGACCATCTTTCTGGAACAGAGTATGTTGCTCATAAAACTGGTCCCACAGATTGATAAAGTCGACGGACGTGCCCTAGGAGGGGAAAAAAAATGTGGTGTATTATTTGCACTTCAATTCTGACTGTACAAACTTTAACCTTGATACAGAGGAGCATACACGTACACTTTATTTTTGTACTGTACTTGTATATCTCATAATCCTTATATTTATTTACATGTACACTTCGTTACTGGTACAATTCAGCATCTCTACACATTATGATATATATATATATATATATATATATATATATATTTACATTACATTTATATCGATCGATAGATGGGATGGATAGATAGAGATATAAATATAGTTATAGAGATATATACAGTCAAAAACTTTAGTTTCATTAGTAGATGGCACTTATAAAGAACCATCCCAAGGAAACATGATGTTCCTTCGTGAGTTGCTTATTACTCTCAGTGATTTCCAATATTGCAGTCAGTCCCTATTCACACTACACAAGCCTGGGAGAGAGTTAATATTGGTCACTACTCTCCCTCCCAGGATAAGGCAAGCTACTATATTATGTATGAGGCTTATACTGATCGTTTTAGTTTTACCTATCAGTTGTAATGTAGAAATGTTTAATGAGAATTGTATGGGTACAATAATACTAATACATGAAGACAGCTTAGGCTTATACAGAGCGCCTATTGCATGAAGATAGTTTACTAGTATGTTCTTATCCCAATGTATCATGAAGGTAACAGGAGTATCAAGATAATTACTCTATGGTCGTTTTATCGAGGCTGACCAGACTTTCTATAAATTTCTGAGCTGTAGATTTTACGTATTACGTTTTTGTACTCTTCTGTAGTGTTTTTTTTTTTTTTTTTTTTTAATAACACGGGCATAGTGGCACTGACAACTGGAAGAGATCGTTAGCACGCCAAATGCCCAAGTAAACCAAGAAATAGTACGAAGCCTCTTAGGCTGGTAAGACCATGACGCTGATGCAACATATTGTTCCCACGAGGTGAAGTAGTGGTGTGAGTCTCTCTCTCTCTCTCTCTCTCTCTCTCTCTCTCTCTCTCTCTCTCTCTCTCTCTCTCTCTCTCTTTGTGCTCATTTTCTTCATTACAAGAGATACACATATATATCGGCTGGTAACTAAGAAATGGTTTTGTCTCATGGACCCTGTTTCGCGTCACCAGATCATCCCATCCCAAACACTCTATAACCTGTGTAATGTATTGATAGGCCAGTCACTTAATTCTCAAGAGATGGTAGGTAGCGAAAGGAGGAAAAGGAAAAGAAAGCGATATTAACAGAGGAAGGGAGAGAAAGTAGGAAGGGAACAGCAGAAGACGAGAAAGAAATGAGTTAAGAGTAAGGAAATGAAGAGGTAACGGGAAGTCCTTTACTGCCTGAAAGAGATCATAAACCATGCATGCATCGAGAATACCTTTATGTTAACACAGCAATGGAGTGTTACAGAGAGAGAGAGAGAGAGAGAGAGAGATGAATTAGATCTGACATGGACGCGTGACTGCACGTAAATGAAAAAAAAAAAAACACACACGAATGCAAATGGCACCTCGTCATCGCTACACAGAAGTGAAAAGAAATGCTATAAATGAGACGGGAAATCGGAAGGGGTGCCGGAAGCGGTAATAAAGGGACGGAATCTGTGGACTGTGGCAGTTTTATGGTCTATCCACTGACAGAATTACCCCCGGTTCAGAGTTCAGGCATGATTAAGGTAACCAGAGTCCCGCTTTTAGGCGGGACAGTCCCGCTTTTTGGACGTCCATCCCGCTTTTTTAATTGTGACTAGAATGTCCTGCTTTTTGAGCAAATTATCTTAATTGTCCCGCTTTTAGAAACTTACAATTGCATTAGATATATCGTGACCTTCTTTTATGAAATTAGGATGAATTAGAAAAATTATGCATAATTCTAACCAAATGAAATACCGAATTTTGAATATAAATCTGTAACGCTCACTAGCTGGTAACTTTGGTCGACCCATTCACTGTACCGTAGGGTATGTTCGGAGTTCGTAGGGTACGTTAGTGTTTGATTAGCAGCTGCAGTCGCTGTCACATTAGTCAATATCTGTCCATTTATAATACCTATATCTATCTATCTATATCCATCTATCTGTCTATCTGTCAATCTATCTAACTATATAGACACACACACACACGCACACGCACACGCGCGCGCGCGCGTCCCGCTTTTAGCTCCAGTAAATCTGGGGCTGGATTCACTAACATGGTCGTAATTTCTGGTGCCTGAGCAAGATCTGGCAACTCAGATTACGCACTACTGTGGCGCCGTATCTCTCACCTGAGTTTGGTATTCAAAAAGATTTTTTACGGCGCCGTACCCCGGTCGTAAGTTGTACGTGCCTTAAATCGGCCGTCACCTGCTGATTTCTGCTCAGCCAGTGACAGAGAATCTTACAAGTGAGGTTTTGCCATGATCAACCAATCACGGAGCGAACCCTCATATCAGCTGTTTGTCTCCCTAATGTAAACACAAGCGCTGAGGGGAGAGCATGCACAACACACAAAACACAGTCCTCAACCCAACAGAAGGAAGTGACATCAGAAACTAACTCGACATAAGTTCTTTTAGCGAAATATATAGTGGAAATAAAAACTCCACGTCCAACTGAACAAAACGAGAAACGTCCTAACCTTTCAAGTGAGAACTCTCAGTGGTATTTCTTTCCATTACTAGCCGTTTCTTTAGCGCAAAATCTTACCATACCCAGTGGATTTGTGCTATCATATACAGTATGCCTGTATGTGTTTTATTGTGTGCAGATGAATATTACCGAATCTTGCTCAACATACTGAAAGGAGGATTTCGTTTCCCAACTGGATGCTGGGTCAGGTTAGGCTGGGTTGGGTTGGGCTAGGTTAGGTTAGGGTTGATAAAATTATTAGGTACAGTTAAGCTAGGTTAGGTTAGGTTTAGTTAATCACTTTTGTAGTGCCACAGATTTAGTATTCATGTATAGGTTTAGAGGTACTGTAATTTCTAAGTTAGATAGGGTGTAATCTGAATACTAGACTATAAATTCCTGTCCTAAGTAGTAGTTCATATGTTAATGACTGATGTAAGGTTAACTTTATTTTTATATGTATACATCTCTGTATCTATGCATAGGTGATGTAATTGTGAGTGTTGAGCTATGGGAATTCATCCATCTGGTAGAGTAATGTATAACAGATGCGTGCAACCTTCCCCTTGCTTGTGCGTCGTTGCCTGGCGCCAAGTTTAAACCTTAAACAGAATAGTACTGGGTATGCAATTCTTTCCGTATCATTGTTGTGAAATATTTACTAATGAAGCTGCTAGAACCCAAATATGTAAGATTAATAGTCAAAAAAAGGCCAAAATAATGTAATTTGTGAGGACCAAATAGTCCCGCTTGCCTTAGCCGTCACTAGATGGCATAAGCTACCCCAGACTCAAGGCGGGATGGCAGTAAATTCAGTATTTAAATGTAGTAAGGATTGAATCCCAAATTTTCCCCAATTCAATCAAAAGTCCTAACGTCATGTGTACACTACTATATAAATAGTGAAGAGAATTAAAACCCACCATATCGCAGAAACACAATCTCATATGATCTAGCAGTGGCGTCACTTGGTGCCCGACTTGCCACATTCGTTACCAAGCCCTGGTGGGTAACAGACGTTGATTCAGTTCACAGACACCGTGACGTCGGGGTGTGCATGAGGCCATCATGTGATATTGCCCATAGACTTGTCTTACACACACACTTACACTACTACCCATGAATAGTTTATAAACTGAATGTAGTAGAAAAGGTATTATGAATCAATCAGGTGAACTTTTTTTTTGTAGATAAGGTATAGAATTTTGAAAGTTAATGTGGTCATGTAACGGAAAGGCGAATTCACTCATCAACCGTTTTCTTTCTCTTATATTAATATGTTAGAAAATTGGGAGCGTTGAAGGGAACTTAGTGGTTGTGAACAAAAAATGTAATTTTTGAGTTGTTCCTCGAGGCTAAAAAAGCCCGAGTGATTATGTATTCTTGGTGATTATGCATTAATGATGATTATGAATTATTAATAATTATGAATTGATAGTGATTGTGAATTATAGTGAATTGTATGATGAGATTATACTACACAGACGAAATAGAACACGAGTGATTATTTTTTTTTGGTTCGAGGCTATGCCAGCCCGAAAAGACAATTCATGCCAATAAATGTCCCAGTCTTGAGGCTATTGACGAGCCCAAGAATAACCGACAATAAAGAGTGTGGTATGATGACCTCAGAAATCACTGTTGAATATTTCAATTGTTTCGCTTGGTGACAATATTGTATGATGTTCGCCCAAGCCAAGGCTTTAATTTACAACCCTTTTACATATGACTAACGGTCATGTAATTCAAAATGTCTGTTGATTAACCAGTATAGAATTATTAAAGTAGAGTAAAGTATATGTCATCTTTATACTCAATCAAGGGAATTATGTCCTCTCACGCATAACTCACTCCGCTTCCAGTTCAAGATTCCTCCGCTTTGGGAACGACGAACATACGTGGTACTGACTTATTCTCGACTTGGCCAAAACTACAAACGCTACCAAAACTATCTGTTAAACAATTAACCTTTATCATTCAAAGTTGAAGTGCTATGCCCCCCCTTTGTTTTTATTGAGGTGAATATTTTATCAGTCATTGAGGGGAGACTAAGTTGAGTACCATTTGTATTATCAACGAGTAAGTCCAACAGAATCAACAACGGTGGGAAATCCAATTCCCGACCATTACACTTTGAGTAGGCTGTTTCCTTCCACAATTACTAATATTTCCGATCATATTGTCATAGTCATATTATGGTTATTATTCATTTGCACATCAAATGAGGCCTCAAAACACTCAGATGAACTATAAAAAAATATATATATATATATATATATATATATATATATATATATATATACTGTATATATATATATATATATATATATATATATATATATATATATATATATATATATATATATATAATAGGAAACGACAATAAAGGAAATATTTTCCCTCTTAGTTTTGATTAATGAAGCTCCAAAACAAAAACAATTTTTTTCCTTACTAGACACAAACATTTCAAAGAAAGCAAAGATGCTAGCATGGGAAACTATTACCTACAGGGTGAATAGTGTTAGCAGAGTGAAAAGAGAGAGCAATGAAGTGAGGAAGATATTTCGTGATTTCAGATCACTAGTTAGGGGAAGGCAGCCAAGGCAATGGGGCAGGCAAAGAACACTTTAGGTATTAAGAAAAAAAAAAAAAAAAGCATATTACTGTTGTTTGTTACATAGTGCATGTGAGGATGTAAGCTGTTTGTTCTAACTTACCATATCAAACAAACCTAACCCATTCATGGGGCGTTACTGGTAGAGGTAGGGTTTGATTATACCTCTTTGGTTAGCTTGATCATAAAAGTCTAAAACTAAGAAGTCATGTCATATTTGTGGGGGGGGGGGTGGGAGGTGGGTTATGTTTTGGGCATTAATGACTAAGAATCATTTGGTATTGTAAGCAGTTACCTTAGAACATCTTCCTATATCCCAAAGGATAAAAGTGATCCCATAAATCAGTAATAATTTTGCTTTGGTCTAATGTTGAGCATTCATATTGTTAAAGTCATTCCTTTTGATTTTCCTTGTTACCGGTACCTTATCCAGTATATTGATGCATGGAATGGTTTGTATCGCATAGGCTTTGTTTAGGTATTGTTTGTTAGGTTTATGTAACACCTTAATTCCACTGCCATGTCTGAAATAAAGTTATTGTCTTCATAAAAATTTAATCACCTCAGTATATCAAACCGTCATTGTTTAGCACATCCATTATCAACCCATGAACTGCCATGGAAACCTATAATACCGTTGCAAATGCTCATCAGGCACATGGAGGGGGTCTAATGGGTCTCTGAACCTTCTCTCTCGACGTAAATGTCGGTGAGCTAAATTCATAGCCACAAGCCCCATGGTTGTACAGTAAACATAAGCAGCTGACTGCCCAAGCAGCCCCAGTGGAGGCTTTCTCAGTGGCATGTTTATTTTTGGCACATTCATATTACCTTGCAAAGAAATAAGTATTGCCAGAGTTCTTAGCAGCACTAAAAACGATTATGGCACATCTTTTATCTTTCTGTCTGTTCAATTTATTTTACGACGTTGATTAGAAGTGAAGAGGGACAAAGGCAAATGATAGGCTGAGAGGTTGCATACTTGATAAACACACTGACTCCGGGTTGTGACGTAGGTTAAGGTATGTCCCCCGTGCGCTTAACTTCAGGCGCCAGATCTTGGTGCAAGATGGCGGCGCCCATGCTTAGTGAATGACTGATTCTGCCTCAGCACCGTATCTTTAGGCACCATTAGGAGATCCAGCGCCTTAAATGCTTAGTGAATCCAGCCCCTGGTCACCTTAGGTATGATGGGACCCCAAGGCTCCTCCTCCCCAGTAGCGGCGACAACTCGTTTGTGCCTGTTCCCAAACCGTTAGTCATGGCCAGTTATACACCTAAAAGTAAGAATTTTTGCGCAATCATAGATTCACTCACGCCAGGTTATAAGCATGGTGGAACCACCGAGGGCCGCCCTGCACTAAAGTTTTATATATATATATATATATATATATATATATATATATATATATATATATATATATAATGAATGGAGGAAGGAAAAACAAAGGGAAAAAAATAAGTCCATGTGCCTAAAGGCATCCTTCATTCATAAAAAGCTTATAACAATTGGATTAAAATTCGAGAGGATTAAATGTATGTGGGACGCAACTCCCAGGAAGTGAATTCCAGAGAATAGTAGTTCTGGGGATAAATGAATTTCGATAAGCAGAGGTTCTGCATTGTGGGTGAGAGAGTGTGAGTTCATGGGCACTCCCAGCTGCCCGAGTATTTCGGGAGAAAATGTGAAGGGGAGGCACAATTGAAGCCAGTTCGTCAGAGCACTTAAGGTAAAAGTATCGATAAAATAATGCTAAAGAAGCAACATCTCTATTTACTGATAATGGAGGAAGGTCCTGCGTTATGGCAGGATTATTGATTAATCTAATGGCTTTATTTTGAATTTATTCCAACTGCCTCAGTGCAACTGCTCCACATCCACTCCACAGTGGTGAACAGTATTCAATCTGAGAACCACATGACTTATATATTGTGGCCATCTGCTCTTCAGTGAAGAATTCATGAACTCTGTACATAAGTCCCAATTTTTTAGAAGCATTTTTAGCAAGGGATTTAACATAAGCCATCCAGTTTAGGTTGGGGTTTAAAGTAACACCTAGGATATCAATTGTAGTGGATATGGGAATATTGACATCATTTATAATTATGTGAGACTCTGAGGGATTCTTTCTGTTGGAGAAATTAATGTATTTAGTTTTCTGAGCATTAACCCGAGGCAGCCCATCGACGGATGGGTACGTCACAACATTTTGTCACAGCTAGACCCGGTGACGTACTGGTACGTTGCGCAATTGCAAGGTTCATAATTTGCACAATTTACAATTTTCTCGTGTGATTTTTGGTATGTATACACGGGACACCTTCCTCTATTCCTCTACAAGATGCCAGACAGGGACAATGCCTTATCCTGCATGACCTCCCCCCCTGCACGCCATTGTCTCGGCAATTCATCTGTTACCAGTGACCTGGCCAGTAAAGACATTCAGGGCCAGAGTGATTCCCCAATCGATGACAATGTGGAGGACAAAGTTTACATAACATTAGAGGAAGAAACAGTCAAAAATGATGATCAGGTAATGTCATCAAAAAGGGTCAGGTACGTTGTGTGTTAGTGAGTGAAACAATGCTTATATTGCCTATATTACTGTTTGAAAACCAATATACTCTCATACTACATATAAATTCGTACCAAATAAATAAATAAATACTGTTTATGAGTGGTGTGGAATAGTTACCCTCCCATAGAACTCGTTTTCTTTGGAGCCAGCCTGATAGAAAACACAGTAAGGTAAGGAGGTGCTGCTACCTGTATCAAGTATTTTAAACCTAAAGTGAGCAATTTCTCTATGAATTTTTTATGTTTATCACCAAAAGCAGGGGTTTGAGCCAAAAAAATTTCTTTCCAAAACTGGTCGGGACTGGGTTGAGTCAGTGGTGGAAAATTGGTTGGGACGTGATCGGTTAAATGAAGTCAGATTTGTTTGTCCCCAGTGATTAATTTTAGAAAGGTCCTGATTCAGAGAAATTGCTGTGTTTATTGGAGAATTTAGAATATCAAATTGTGTAAAGGAGGTACTAAATGTGAAAGAACTATGAAGGGTCGAGCCATCAGCATAAGAGTGCATTGGGTTATGCGTGACAGATAGGAGGTCATTTATATTAATGAGAAAGAGGGTTGGCGCCAAAACTGATCCCTGAGGTACGCCAGCATTTATGGAATGAAACTGAGAATAAATTCCATCTACCATGACTCGTAGTTTTCTATTATGAAGGTAAGAAGAAAATAGAGGAACCAGTGATGCAACGCCATAGTGTGACATCTTAGACAATAAGGCCCGATGCCATACTCTGTCAAATGCTTTTGATATATCAAGTGCTACTGTATGTGTTTAACCATGTTGGTCTGTTGTTTTGTTAAGCTGATGGGTAAGAAGGCAAAGAATATCTACTGTTGAACATTCTTGTCTAAATCCATACTGCCGATCATTGATTAATTTCTTGATTTCTAGATGCTTGACTATGTGTTTGTTTATTAGTGTCTCGAAAACTTTACCGAGAACAGAAGTTATTGCAATTGGTGTATAGTTTGATGGATCAGAAGTTCCCCCCGTTTTAGGAATAGGATGGATATTTGCTTCTTTCCAAGAGGCTGGAGAAATTGAGGTACAGATGCATGAGCGGAAAAATTTTGCTAATACGGAAGTCAACACTTAGAGGCAATTTTTAAGTATTTTCATCTGGACCAGTGGCTTTGTCTCCTGAGAGATTCTGTAATACAGCTTGTACGTATCTGGTTAGAATAATGAAAGGAGGTATTTGAGGGGAATCAAAATCAAGTACAGGAATATTGTGATTTTCTGTATTTAGGGTTGAGTTTGATGAAAAAATGTCAACAAGAAGGTTGGCTTTTCCACATGGGTCACTTACTAGATTTCCATTCGGGGACTGTAACGGTGGAATGGAATTTGTGGTAGTGAAGTTAGTTTTGAATGAATTAAAGGTTGACCAGAAAACTTTGTTATCATTTGGATTGTTTAGTAGTTTGTTAGCTTGTCTATAGAGAAAGTTTGATTTAGAAAGATTGATAATAGTTTTGGCATGGTTTCTGATATTTTTATAATAGTTAAAGGCTTCTTTGGTTTTGGTGCTTGTATAAGTGTTATAGGCTATCGTTTTATGCTCTGTTACTCTAGCACAATTGTGGTCAAACCATTTAGAAGAACATCTTTTTCTACACATTAAGTACACCGCTTCCCGTCCGATCAGCGAAGTTAAGCAACGTTGGGTCTGGCTAGTACTTGGATGGGTGACCGCCTGGGAACACCAGATGCTGTTGGCATCCCTACGTGTCAAGTGGGGTTGGTGGAGGATTAGTGCCCCTCCCTGTAAAACAATTAACTCTAAGCCCTTGGCCACCCCATTTGGGATACATGGCGTCTGGCAATGAATGAAATGAATGAATGAACATTTTTTCTGTAAGTATGATGGGGAATGAATGTTTCCATGCCGATTTTAATGAAATCCTGTATGTAGGCCAATGTGGAATTTGCATCCTAGGGAGAAAAAGGAGGTCCAAGGAACATCCAGGAGAAAATTTGAAGTCCCTCCCAGTCTGCCCTGTCCTAGTGCCATTTAGTCATCACGACAGGTTCAGAGCAGGAAGGTGTGGTAAGCTTTGGAGTAAATAATATTAATATGTTACAATAGTTTTCTTAATCACTCTCTCTTTACTTGCATCAGTTTTTTCCCTCTGTCTGTTCTCTCTCTCTCTCTCTCTCTCTCTCTCTCTCTCTCTCTCTCTCTCTCTCTCTCTCTCTCTCCTGAACCTAATCTCTCAACAGGACAAAAATCGAATCCCACTTAACTGTGTTGTTAGCTTGTCCAAGCCTCCATTTCCCACGCTTCCTGCACCACCTCTTCCACCTCTCTCTCAGAATCTATCTATCTATCTATCTATCTCTTCTTACATAAATCTCTCTTCTTCATGTAATATTTCCTTAATTTGTCATCTTCCACCTCTCACTTCTCTCTCTCTCTCTCTCTCTCTCTCTCTCTCTCTCTCTCTCTCTCTCTCTCTCTCTTCCTCTATTCTAAACTAGCTTTTTCTAATGTTTTCACTTAATTCTCTTTTTCCTTCCTGTGCCCAAACTCCAGTCTCTTCCACTTTTTTTTATTTCACCTTTTTCTTTTCACTTATTTCTTGTTAAGTCTTCCACTCCCACCAATCACTTGTTTGTCATGCTTCTTCACTCTCTCTCTTCTCAACCTTATCTTGTATAAGGTCTTTATCGTATATTTCCTTATATGTTCCTCTAGCCTCCCCACTCCTCTTCCCAGCTTCCTAATTTACTTTTCTTTTTTCTTCAGCAGTGTTCTTTCGACCTCTTATTTCATATCCTATTATTACCCACACCATTTTCTCCTTGACACTAAACTCTTATATCATCCTCTCGTTTTTTTTTTTTTTTTTAATAAATTCCTGTGCCTGCCACCTATCCCACTTTCTGATTTATTTTTGATAGGGCGTGTATCGTGTACAGTATACAACGCCAATATCTTCCCTCCTTTCTCTCCATCTTCTCACATCAAACCGTCCTCATTTCTTCCTCCTATTTTTTCCTTTTACATCTTTTGGCACCATCCCCTCCCCTTCCCTGCCCCATAACTCACCCTCCACAATGGCTTAACCCTGGATAGGTATCATCCATCCATCCATCCATCCATCCATCCATCATCCAGTCCTACGTTTCCCCATGAGGAGCGTAGGAGTCCGGGCTAGGCAGTTGGTCCTAGCATTTAAGATGAGTAGCCAGCCTCACTCATCCCTGAGTGGCATTACGTGAGCAATCAACCCAACCATCCCTTGGATATAAACCTTCCCTGGCTCCGTCCGATTGGAGTGCAGTAGTTACCCAGTAAACCATCAGGCGCCAAAATCTGATTATAGGGTTACCATCCAGCATTGTAAATGGTTTCCTGGTGTACAGGAAACCATTTGGCTTGTCACTCAGTGTAGTGTCACCCACAGGCAGAAGGAAGAGGAAAGAATGAAGGAAAGACAGACGAGAGAGTGTAAGGGCACCCGTAGGCAAAAGGACGGGGAAGGACTGAAGGAAAGACAGAAGAGGATGGAAGGAAAGAAGGATGGAGGAGAGGACGGGGCAGACACCCAGGAGCAGCCCTACATCGAGTGAGTGGATGGTAAGCGCCTCCACCTCCGTGTGGTATAAAAGCAACCAACATGATGCGCAAAACTAGTTTTTTCGGGTCTACACCCCAGCGCGGGGGGATAAGTGAGAAGTGACTCAGTTCTCGGCCTGCCGCCTGGCAGTTCTCTTTGTGTTTCGACTGAGAAAGGGTGTCTGCCTCTCGCTCTCCCACTTACCTACGCCTGCCAGCACCTGTGGTTGCTAATTTGGAAGGCCTGTTCGTACATGGTAAGGTTTTTTATTTTAGCACCTATCCACATACAGTATAGTGCAATATATCACAGTGTTTTGCAAGGATTTGAGTGATACATACAGGCATCATCACCAGATAGTTTGGCCACCTGATAAATAACATGGCATTGCCCAGTGCTACCACATGTCGGCAGTGACATGCATTTTTTCTAATATTGCGTTTTCGTGATTTCAGGGGTATACCTTTCGACGACAATGTCAGGCAAGAACATCACCCTGATAAAGACCTACACCATTCTGTTTGACAACGACGATGATGCCAGTGATATGGCCCCTGATGAAGCCACGGACGAGCTTGAGAGTTACTGGGAGGAGAGCAGTGGCGTACCCAGAAAGTTGAAAAAGGAGGGGGGGGACTTTTTTGTTTATCTTTTTAATTGTGCAGCCCATGACTATGGCAAGCACAGCGAGCCCGTACAACTGGGGGGTTTGGGGATGCGCTGTCAGCTCCCCCCCCCCCCCCGAGAAAATTTTGGATTGTGGACAATTTTATAAACATTTTGAGGCCATATGGACTGGGTATATGACAAAAATATAACACATTCAAAAGTCATTATTAAGTACTCTGTGTCATTGAGTCATGATTCAGTCTCTCCAATAACCTTATACTACTAAAATTCAAACGCTCACATTTTTTTTTTTTTTTTTAACTTCAGCAGAATAGACAGCAATACTGGGCAGTATGACCAAATATTCAGTATACACACATACATACATACATAGAGAGAGAGAGAGAGAGAGAGACTCAGTGGTAGAGTGTGCGTTTCGTACACGGGTGAGCCAGGGTTCGCGCCCCGCCAGGGTAAAAAACTTTGGGAGTGTTCACCCAGCCACGTACTGCATTGGCGAACACAAGGGGTGCTGTGGATGAAGCAGTGTCGCTTACTATAAAGTATGCTTGCACCCAGTCGGCTTGCGCGGACGATTACACTTGGTTCACAGACTACACACACATCCAAAGCCACTTCAACACTACAGTTACACTTACAAGCACTTCTCACCCTACATACAATCTCTACCAGACAGCCTAAGCCACTTGGTTGAGATAAATTGGCTGTATCGTCCCAACTTCGGTCGGGATAGGCCGGTCCTGCAGTGGATATTCAAATGGCTGATGATGATGATGATAATGTATATATATATATATATATATATATATATATATATATATATATATATATATATATATATATATATAGATATATATTTCAAAAGGGGGGCCATGGCAGCATGGTCCCCCCACCCTTGGTATGCCACCGGAGGAGAGTGATGGAGCAACGTCGCACCACAGCACCCCCTCCACGAGTGTGACACCTGCCAAGTAAGATTTGATCATCTTTAGTTTTTATGCCACTTATACTTACCTGCCTCTACCATTGGTGTATATAGATATACTTAACTGTTGTAACCAACAGTCTATAATTTACTTACCTGTTATTACTTACCTGCTCTATAATTTACTTACCTGTTATTCCTTACCTTTTATTACCTGTTGTAACCATCAGTCTATAATTTACTTACCTGTTATTACTGATGGTTACAAATGAACTTACCTGTTAATTGTTACTTACCTGTTGATCATCATTATTAATTTTGTTCCATCTCTTTCAAGTACGGCATGAAGATCTGGATGGTGTGTGATGCAGACAGCCACTACACGTGCAATGCCATCCCCTGCCTGGGCAAAGGGACCTTTCCGCTGGAGAAGCCGAAGATGCTGGGGGAGCAAGTCACAATGCAGCTGACCAGCTCGTACTCATGTCGAGGGAGAACAGAGACCACCGACAACTGGTTTCCGTCCCTACCATTGGTCATGTCACTCAGAGCTGCTGGTCTGGACTTTGTGGGAACAATAAAGAAGAAGCAGTACCTGCTCAATTATGTGCTCAATCACAGGATGGAGGTGGAGCAGTCGGTGGCACTGTACCACCACGACAAGAAGGTGACCCTACTCTGCCACCGTGCCAGCAAGACTAAGCAAGTCCACCTCCTCAGCACACTCCATCATCAACCAACCCTAATAGAGGACAAGAAGACAGATGTGCAGATGTTCTACAATGCCACCAAGGGCAGAGTTGACAACTTTGATCAAGTGAGTGGGGGTACCAGCTGCAGCAGGAAAATCCACCAATGGCCACTCGCATTCTTCTTTGGAATCGTCAACTTGGCGGTCACAAATGCGCACATCCTGCATTCCCACTTGGCAGATACAGACCAGATGGCCAGGTTGGACTTCGGCCTTCAGTTGGCTGAGAAACTGTGTTGCCCATGGAGGTTACATTGGCTTCAGGTGCATCTCACACTCTCCAGGGAACTAAGGACCTTGACTGACAGGACGTTTGCGTTGAACACCGCCCCCCTTCTCCAATGTACTGCCCTAAGCTGAGAGGAAGAGGCAGAGGTGCTTCATATGTCCCAGAAGCAACAATTCCAGGACGAAGATGGTGTGTGGTGCCTACAAGCGTCCAATCTGCAGCCACCACAAGTGCAATGTCTGCCTCAGGTGCCACACATGAAGGTAAGAACCCATCTTATTTTCTTCTTGAACAAAATTGGGTAATATATGAACAAAAGTTCATGTTCATCTAGAGGTATCTAAGTATCCCAAGAATATTTGGAATTTTGACCTCAAATAGGTATCATTCGGCAAACAGGTGCCTTCACATAAATAGTGTTTGGTGGCATTCATTGCACTCCAAGCTCATTGTTTTTATGTGTGCTGTGTTCCTAGGTCAGGTGGACAATTGCATGCCTATCTTGGTGAAGATCCATGAATGTTTAGGTACCACAACCAATCAATTTCCAAACAAAACTCAACCCTCTCAAAAGTTAATCCCATATACTGATTCTTTTGTGGTACCTATTTTGTTCCGATTTCAATATTATTATTAGTACTATTATTATTATTATTATTTTCATTTCTTTAAGATCTGTAGCCCGTGGGCATCGTCTCTTTCGTCCACACACTGGCTCCATCTGGAAGATTAAACTGGTGGCAAAGGCCAGACATGGAGAGCAGAAAAAAGAAAGAAGGAAGATGGGAGGAAAAGCGAGGAAGAGGGAAATGAGAGCAATAGGAAGGTTGATGGATGAGAGAGTACTATGAAGTGGCTAAATTATATGAATGGAGGACGCCAGTAAGCTGGTGTATGGATTATTTTTGGATTCATTTGTTTTTCCTTCCTCTGTTCTGTTATTTAAAAAGAAAATGGGTAGGTGCAGGGTAAGTGAGGTGGAGGCGGGAGAATAAGGCAGGGGTGGGAAGGAGAGGAATGGAGGATCTGTCAGAGTGAAACTGAACAGAGGAAACAGGTGTAGTGTTAACGAAAATCTCTGTGAGGGAAGGAGAAAAAAATAATTTATTCATAAAGCACTCAAACTGTATACTGTTGATGTGACGGCACCATAGCAACCAAACTTTTTCGCAAAATTTCTAGAACCGTAAAACATAAGAACACACACACACACACACACACACACACACACACATATATATATATATATATATATATATATATATATATATATATATATATATATATATATATACTTAATGTATTATTCAATGCATTCTCTCTCTCTCTCTCTCTCTCTCTCTCTCTCTCTCTCTCTCTCTCTCTCTCTCTCACACACACACACACACACACACACACACACCAGCATGCCAAATGCCTTCTCAGGAGAAAATTGTGTGTTGCTGCAGACAAATTTTTTCATTCCCTCCTTCACTCCGTTCACTATTTGTTTAGCGCTGTCTATTTTACCTTCTTCCATCATTTCCGTTTTCGCAACTTTGTGCTTGTTACTTATCCCTTTCCCCTTCCACACACACCTCCTCTCTCTCTCTCTCTCTCTCTCTCTCTCTCTCTCTCTCTCTCTCTCTCTCATAGGGCTATGGATAAAAATACAGCACCAGTTCTGAATAAGACAGCTTTAGCATACTGTCACTGTAGACGGTCGGTTTTAGTGCCAAAGTTGTGACTAAAATGCGTGAGAAATATTAGGACAGCTGGGCCTGCCAAGTCTATGCATCGGGGAGAACTTTTAAAAATTCCTGAATTATGGTCAACCCCATTAAGGTGTGTAACAATACAACAAATTTAGCAGCTGATAAATTCCACCATTTTCTAGCGTAATATTTTTCTCTGGCCGATATTGCGTTCCACATATTAGTGGGCCAATAAAGAAAGAGACTTCTAATAGCGGAATCGGAATTTTGATTTAAAAAAAAAACGACAATATTTTCCAAGTGACACAAAAGTGTGCTGAACGTTTCATGCGTCGCAATGGACTGCTTTCCTTTTATTGAATAATATATGGAACAAAAATCTTATACACACGAAATAATGCATAAGATTTCATATTTATCTCATGATAGTAGTATTTTTTAATTAAAATGTTTAAAACTGTAAACACTTAAATGCAAGCACAGAAGTGGTTGTCGTACTGACGCAGCTAAATTAGTGAGTCAGTGATGAATAACGGTTACAAGCATGGAAGAATTACCCATGCCAACTCCAGTACTATGCCAAACAAATGTATGGTTCCCATTTTGTTGTAGTAAATCTGGTAATAATCAGTACATAATTTTTTAGACTTGGGTGTGCCAAGAACAGCATTTTATTACGAACGGAGAACAGAAGGAAAAGAATTACTGTAATCTGAATACTGAGATATGTGCCAGTTAAGCCGAGAAAACTTTTATATTGTAACCTAATTTAGGATGCGTAACACTGGGTAATAATAGTGTTACATCCCGGTTCCACAATCCCACAGGCTTCAACAGCGGTAGTTCTGTATAGGAAGGACGTTGCCAGGTGAGTTGTTCTTCCTATGGTCAGCCTTTCGGTGTGTATCAACGACATCAGCTGAGGCATAAATGAACATTGGCTTCTTAAGTTTACTGTCTGTATTTTGCAAATAATTTTGTTTAATGCTTGCCAACTACACGCCACTGTTCTCACACATACCGAAGCTATACAATCTTCACTGAGTGCACTGACACCGAAGTAAACTCAGACTGAACTGAAACGAAACTGACTCCCTACTTTTTTTTTCTTTTTTTTTTTTCTGGCCTATCGATCATTGGGGCCAAAGCCCCTGGTCATTAAGGCCGAACTCCCAACGCTCTTTTACCTCTTCATATAGCCTTGCATTACATTCGAAGCTTCTAGGATACTCAAGCTACCACAGTTGCCAAATCAGGGACATCCAAAATATCCATAGTTTTCTTTCACTATATAACACTAAATTATTTGGCATACAGACTGTGATAAAATTACATAATTTAACAATCACATAAATAAAACTCCATTGAAAAAAATAGCACAAAAATTAAAGTATAACTTTACAAAATAACCTCCTCACAATAGCAGGCTACCTGGCAACTCTGACACGTAACGGAAAAATACGAGAAGTGCTGAGAACTCTCCAGTACTTCCTATCTATCAAATCCCGCTTCACAATAATAGAGATGCTGGTCATATGACAGAGTAGGATTGTCCTTCGAGAAGATCACATGGCTCTGCATTTTTGTGTTTAATCTCTTATTGTTTCTCAGTTTAATCTTAACCCTTTTCTTACAATGAAATTGGATTGATGTTGTTGTTGTTGATGATGATGAGGATGACGAAATCATTTATCGACATCGATTTTGAATAGTAAAGTTATGAACAAAGAAAATACGTTACACGAATATGAGTAAAGAATTTATATAACCTATTCAAACGGCTAGGAGACCATCAAAGACCAAAGAGTTCTAAAATCACCTATTGGACCTATTCACCAACCAACAATAATGGGATAAAATTTGCGAGACAATCCAATCAAATGTAATTTAACTTCACCTGTAATATATCAACATAACCTAAATCAACTTAAGAAGAAAACAAACCAAGTCAAACCTTGCCTGAAATTAACTGCGACGATCAGTCGCATCTAAACACCATGTCATCTAACCTACTCTAACCTAACTTGAGCTGAACTAACGTTAGTTAACTTAGCAAATTCTAAACCACTTAAACACACCGAGACTTACGTAAATTTACCTAATCTTATGAAACCTAACATAACCGATTTTTTTGTAAAAAAAAATTGCGAACGAGTTGTAGAAGCCTTTAGTTTCAACATATGTGTAATGCACTGAAGCAATGGTGCTATGAGGAACAAAAGTTGGCTCACTGTTCCACTGTGTTATCTTCACACTTAGAGTATGTCTGTTACTTCTTCTTTGATGCATCATATAAAAAAAACATCATCTATGGGCACAAAAGCATAACGAGTCTCTCAGCTTAGAATTACTGGCAAGCAGATGACAGTCGTAACTACTGTCGGTGAGGTTGAATACTGGGTCAGGAAACCATGCCGAACCTCTCTAGCTATACGAATATTAGCTAGTAGAAGAAACTCGACAGTACAGTATAAATGGGGGACTCTTCTTCCCAGGTACACAAAAGGTATTTTAATGGAAAAATGACAGACGTTCATTAGTGAAACTCTGCGGCGGAATATCAGTTAAGGGACAATAAATTATTCAGCGCAGTATTGCTTTTAAAAAGTAGGTCAGTGGCAAACACGTAAAAAAAAAAATCAGCAAAAATAATTACAACTGACCTACTGGCAAAGAATCTATAAAAAAAACCTACCTAAACAAAACTGGATACGGAGAGCCCAACTGAACTGCCGAAGTAAAAAAAAAAAAAATTACAGTTTTATTTTTTAGAGGGATGCAATTTGCTCTTGGCAATATTCTCTGCCCATTCCTGAAGCCAAAAATACGGTCCTGTCGTGTAAACACACACACACACACACACACACACACACACACACACACACACACACACACACACACACACACACACACACATTTAATGTTAAACTCGATAAGCTGATGTAACTTTCATGGTGCCATTTTTCATAGTCAAGGGAAAGGTCACTCTTCCACACGCATTGTGAAGGCATATATTGTGTGGATCATTTGGCCTGTGCATTGGAGCCAAGAACGTGCAAGGCTTGCATGCTGGGTTAACAGATGTGTGACCTGCTTCACTGGCCACTCTCATGGCGGATTTCCTATTTTTGCTGTTTATTATCTGGAATAAAAAATTAAGAAAAACAAAGGATCAAAATAATTAAACTGGAAATGTCTGGACCATGGATACAGGCATCTCTCTCTCTCTCTCTCTCAACGCGTGAAGCAATGATGCAAAGAGGACATTGGCTGTGAGTACTAAAGGGAGTACTAACATGGGAATGCAGAGGCGGGGGAACTGGGAGGAGAAAAACTGTTCACCCAGCATGCAAGCCTTGCACGTTCTTGGCTCCAATGCACAGACCAAATGATCCACACAATATATGCCAACACAATGCCTGTGAAAGAGTGACCTTTCCCTTGACTATGAAAAATGGCACCATGAAAGTAACATCATCTTATCGACTTTAGTATTAAATATGTGTGAGAAAGTTAAGAGTAGGTAAGAGATGGGTGAGAGCTAGGAGAGTTAGGTGTGGCAGGGAGGTTTTGAAAGTGAATGAGTTGGATAAAAGACAGAAAATGATAGAATATCAGGAGAAATTGAAAGATGAGTGGAACGCAGTGAAAGATCAGGAGAATGGCAGTGTGGAGGAGGAATGGCAGTTGTTTAAGAGTGCTGTGGTGGGGCATGAGGAAGAGGTGTGTGGTGTTAGATGAGTGGGTGGTGGTGTAAGAAAGGGAAATGAATGGTGATGTGAGGAAGTATGTATGCCTGTGGCTGAAAAGAGACGATGCATATGAAGTGTGGCTGCAGAGAAAGATAAGGTGTCATATGAGAGGTATAAGGAAAAAGAGGAATAGGGAGAGAAGGGCTGTGCGTGGTGCTACTGGTGGCTAATTCAGAGGAGTGACTGAGACAGTTGGTAGAGAAGTTTGGAAGGGTGTGTGAAAGGAGGAAATTGAGAGTAAATGAGAATAAGAGTAAAGTAATGAATGGTAAGAGGTTGGTAGATGGTAGGAGGATGAATGTAGTTTTGAATGATGAGTTGCCTGAGGAGGTAAAGTGTTTTAAGTATTTAGGGTCAAATGTTGCTGTGGATGGAAGAATAATTGCAGAAGTGAAGTTTACAATGAATGAAGTAGGAAAGGTGCTGGGAAGAATGAAAGTGTTTAGATGTCGTTTGATAAGAATGGCTGTAAAGAGAATGCTGTATTAGGGTGTTGTGGTACCGACTGCGTTATATGGGGCTGAAAAGTGGAATATGGGTGTAGCAGAGAGGAAAAGTTTGAATGTAATGGAGATAAGGTGTCTGAGGAGCATGTGTGGAGTGATGCGTATGGATCGAGTGAGAAATGATGAAGTGTGAAGGAGAACTGGAGTTGTGCGGGAGATGGATGGTAGAGTTGAGTAGAGGGTGTTGCAATGGTTTGGGCATATGGAGAGAATGGATGATGAGTGATTGGTGAAAAAGATAACTAGATCTGATGTGAGAGGTGTAAGGCTGAGAGGAAGACCACGAACAGAATGGATGGACAGTGTGAAGAGAGCGCTGGATGCAAGAGGGATGTCTGTTGACCAAGGAAGAGTGGCTGCACGTGATAGGAATGACTGAAGAGAAACTGTGAATGAATAAATGATGACGCAGCCCTGAGGGGATATTCTTCCGCAACTGGTCCGATCAGCTGATCAAGTCAGGTGAGGAT
Source organism: Coenobita brevimanus (assembly GCF_032717465.1). Lineage (NCBI taxonomy): Eukaryota > Metazoa > Arthropoda > Malacostraca > Decapoda > Coenobitidae > Coenobita > Coenobita brevimanus. The sequence goes on along the minus strand of NC_137062.1, from coordinate 9,145,186 downwards.
AAAGGGATGGGTCCATTATGATATAGCAGGGGTAAACCAGCCCTGCTCTCGGGCCCTTCTGCGGATGTCGTGATTGCACTGCGCAGTTGACCCTCATGTGGTGTGATGCGGTAAGGATCTGTCCCTTCTCCCCTTTGGGGCTAAGATGCGAATGAATGTTTGTGTGTGGATGAGTAAATTGGGAGTGTGTCGTCCTGCCTTGGTTACCTCCCATTCTCTGGGGGAAGCAGCCTAGGTATATAGATATAGATAGATAGATAGGAATTGCCGCTCTTATTTGAAAACGATAAAAAAGAAACCTACATTAAAACACTGACAAACTATAGATATGTCTGTCCGACTGTTAGAACTCAAATTTTTGAGGAAGCCTTGGCATGAAAACTGTTTTTTCATCTTACGCTGGTAGCCTCACTCCATCCTTAGGAAGGAAAAAGAGGCCTGATGATGATGATATGATGACAGTGATGATGATGTGATTATAAAAACCAAGAGACACTAGAAATCAGATCTTTATGGGACACATTAAGCTGGAGCGTCTTAACCCACTGGACCAGCAGACATCCATTAGTTAATTATACGGCTACCACCCAACGTAGTAAGAGGTTTCCTGGGTTACAGGAAACCATATGGATTGTCATTCAGGGCAGAGTCACCTGAAATATCCCTACATCGAATGAGTGGATGGTGGGCACCTATACCGACACCAAGAATCAAAGTTACCAAGGTCAAGGTGAATAATTTTATTTGTGAATCCAAACCTTCTGAGGTTGGTCGGTAGGAGGTGGTCGTGCAGGCTGAGGTGTGGGACTGGAGGTTTGGATGAAGAAGTGCAGGTGGAGAGGTGGTGGTGGAGGCGGTGAAGGTGTGGGGGTCTGATGTGGAGTTGGAGAGCTGGTGGAGCTGGAGAGAAGGCAGTGCAAAGGCGAAGGTGTGGAGGTATAAGATGGAGTTGAAGAGGTGGTGCAGGTGGCGCAGGTGTGGAGGTCTGAGGTGGGAAAAACAAAACGATTAATGATTAGTTAACAGGTACACAGACTTGCATTCGCCATAACAGGGTAGAATTATACTGCTGCCCCTTGGACGCTGAATGTAGGCAAGATACGGAGGCCACAACTTAGTATATAACTACGGTATATGTTTATTTTTCTTCCCCTGCCGTCCCTTTCAACTCTTCCCCTCTCGTCCTCCTCTTCCTCCCATCACCTTCCTACTGCCCTTCTAACCCTTTCTTCCATCACCTCCCACTTCTCTCTTCTTCTCTTACACCCTATCTTCTCTTAACTGACACCACCTTCCTAGTCCCCACTCCCCATCATCACCTACTTTCCCCATACTGTTCCTCCTCCTTACTTCACCTGTCCCTTTCCCATTCATCTTGTCCTCCTCACCTACCCACACCACCCTTTCAATTACCCTTATTGCCGATCCCCATTATCTCCTTTAACCTCCCCATTAACCCCATTACCCCTACCCCACCATAACCCCATTACTCCCACCTCACCATAACCACATTATTCCCACCCCACCATAACCCCATTACCTCACCCCACCATAACCCCATTACCCCACCCCACCATAACCCCATTATTCCAACCCCACCATAACCCCATTATTCCCACCCCACCATAACCCCCTTATGCCCACCCCACCATAACCCCATTACTCCCACCCCACCATAACCCCATTATTCCCACCCCATCGTAACCCCATAACCCCACCCCACCGTAATCCCATTATGCCCACCCCACCATATCCCCATTACCCCCACCCCACCATAACTCCATGATGCCCACCCCATCATAACCCCATTATGCCCACCCAATTATAACCCCATTATGCCCACCCCATCATTACCCCATTACCCACCTATCCTAATACCTCCAGCCTACATCTGGGACCGAGCCTATGCACTAGGCTGCGTGTTAAGTTAAGTCAGTTGGAGAGAAAATTCCAAGATTATAGATAAACGAAGATCTACTCCTGTCTCATGAGCATTTGTATGTTCGAGAAAGTTTTATATATATTTTCTCAAGCACCTGTGTTGTTTGTCTTAGTTATAATACACAGGTAAGCAACACCAACTTTTTACTGTCACTTGCAATGGCCAGCATCCGTGACACTGAGGGAGTGAAGGGCGTTGGGCTGGGTGAGTCGATTTTGTTGATGGAGTCGTGTGAGTGTGCAGTGGGTGAGATGACCCTGGTGTTGGAATCGTACGAGTCATTGCTGGATCAGGTGAGTGTGGTGAAAAACATTGGGTTTGGGATGGAAGCTGACGTGTTTCTGGTGTAGTACCGGGGCGGTAGGGCGTGTATGAAGGTTGGACGGGAAGGGGGCAGCCTGACAGCACGAGCCGAGAAGATGTACAAGATGGCTGGGTCCGAGGCAGCAGGGATATTTGCTGAGGGATTGATGTGGGAGGCCAAGGTGCTGGCTGAGCTGAATGGAGCCGGAGGAGCGCCCAGACTCTATATGGCATGCGCTGATCAGCCGGTGATCCTAATGGAGTGCTGAGAGGGCACCACCTTGGGTCGGTTTTATCCAAGTGTCAGCCCTGCTGAGCGAGAAGATATCGAGAATGATGTTCGACGGAAGGTGAGGGAGCTTCATGGAGCAGGATGGGTGCATAATGACATCCACGACGGGAATGTGATGGTGTGCGGACAGCCAGGAAGGTATGAGGTTCGTTTGCTGGACTTTGGCTGTGCCACAGAGTTGTCTGCCCGGACCCAGGAGGAGGATTGGCGTGACGTGGAGGACATGATTCAGAAGCTGCAAGGCGCAGTGGGTGGTGATGGTGGTGGTGATGATGATTGGTTGTGGGAGTGTTTATGTGGTGAGTGACACTGTTATGGTGTCAGCGGTGATGGTTTAGTCTGGTGTTTGTGTGGTGAGTGACACTATAATGGTGTCAGTGGTGATGGTTTGGCCTGGTGTTTGTGTGGTTAGTGACAGTGTTATGGTGTCAGTGGTGATGGTTTGGGCTGGTGTTGTTGGTGGTTAACACGGAGGGAGAGCTCTCTCAGTGTCACGGGAGTTCCTCGAACCATTCATTACTCTTGCTACAGAGCTAGTTCCAGCCTCACCTCCAGATAACATGACTCTTCGAAACACATACGAGACTCACCAGCAAGATCAATCCTCTGACGCCTGACAAAACTCTACATGCTCTCCCCGACATCCCACACACACGAAATCAGCATTATCTTGCAGTCTACCATTAAAACCGCTACATCTCTTACACACCCACTTAGCACAAACACTGCGCAAGAACAGGCTACTTCCTACACTCCTGTGGCAAACTGCACAAGGCCACACTCCCTCTGCTTTGACAGTAACATCACCAGCCGTATCAATTATCACTAAAGTTATATCTGCATTTACAGTCAAACCCTTGTGCTCATTCTGTCCCTCCATTTCCCAAATCTCTCCTCTTCTCCCTTTTCCTTCTCTGCTATCAGTACCAAGTCATCAGCAAGTATCTGATCTAAGGCTTGAATATATTAGTTTGTCCTGTGACCTTGGCCTTCCACAAATTGCTTTCAAATTCGAAATTCTTCATGCTTCACAAATTCTTAACCCTCCCTCCAACTTTGATTCACATCAAATCAGAGTTGTTTGAGTTAACTTCGTTCAGTGACCCTGAACTTTGATCTTTCCCTGTGACCTTGACTGTTGACTGATTATTCTTGAAATACATCCACGCCCATAGCCAGGGGGGAGGTGGGCTAGGCGCCCCCTCAAAACTTCCGAATTCCACCTGACTGGAGTAATCAGTATTATTTTGATTTTTTTTTTTTTTTGGTTTTCATACAATAGATATCAAAATTACATTCCCCATTTCCAAGAATACAAATTATTGGTGGCTGATTGTATAACGTACCGTACTCTTAATATAATTAAAACTACAATATAGATAATTGCTTCTCTCGCTTATTGCCCTTTCTTCAAAAGTTAATTACATAAGCGCATCGCTAAATGAAACTCACTACCCACCCCCATTGAGTGTCCTGGGTACGGGCCAGGAAGAGAACTTATTTTTACCTGACTGAACCCGAGCTCATAGACAGCAGTTATCTTCATCAGATAAAAGCTAAGTTGACCTTGTTGTAGAACAATGACCCTTGACCTATCTCTCACGGTAACAATAGGTCACATACTTGGGCTGTCCTCATCTCACCCACCATGTTTGGTCCGAATCAGAACACACTTGTTTTAGTTATTTTGCACATGGACACGTGCAGAAATCTGACCATGACCTGTGACTTATTGTTCTCCAACTGAATCCCCTTCTTCATCCCTGACCCTTAGCGTTTTCTCAAAGTGTGTTGTAAATCAGCTGAAAACCGTTTCAGGTGACCTTGCTCTTCACCATTGTCATATTATTGTTATATATATATATATATATATATATATATATATATATATATATATATATATATATATATATATATATATATATAGGTTATATATCAATCTCTCTCTCTCTCTCTCTCTCTCTCTCTCTCTCTATATATATATATATATATATATATATATATATATATATATATATAGGTCTACTCTTTGGCTGACCATCAATCCTTCCTCGATGTTTGGTTAAAATCAAATAAAAACTGACATTTTGTTAATGCAATCAAACAGGCCAAGTTTTGACCTTGTGCTGTCACCTTGCCCTGTTACTGAATGTTCTCAGAGATGAATCCCCTTGTTCTTCCCTGACTCTTAACCCTTTCTCAAAGTTTCGTGTAAATCGCTGGAAAACAAAATTTCCCATGACCTTTCACCTTGAACTTTGAAGTATTGTTCTAAGAAAAAAAAAAAAAAGAAGATCGACCACCTGGCCGAGTTTCAGTCTATCTGCCCAGGCTAAAATTTGTTGAAAACTGTTGGAGTTATTTTCTAAACAAGCATGCATGAGTCAGACATTGACATAGCCCTGTGGCCTTGATCTTTGACGTGTTTTCTAAATAACAATATGTTTCTTTAAGGGCTGTTTTTTACGTTTGTTATTAACAACTTTCCTTCTGCTCTTCACATCTAGCATTTCATTTCATTATTCCCCCGATATCATCTATTTTAGTGCCATATAAGCCATGTCAAGGCTTAGTCGTAGTTCTTTAGTATTCCCTCCATCCTACTCCACGCTTCTACCAGCTCTGGTTAAATTGGTAAAAACTGATTGAGTTAATATAACAAACACACACACACACACACACACACACACACACACACACACACACACACACACACACACACACACACACACACACACTACTAAATAACACAATACCCGTTCTCGCTCGGTGAGTCGTGGGTGTAAAAAAAAAAAAAAAAGGAGCAAAGAAGGAGGAGAGAACTCCAGACACCATATTTATCCCAGGTGGTTCTATCCTACTTCACCCTGACTCCTACCTGTCTTGTTGCTTTACAATTGTAATATAATGAAGGAAGATAGTAGGAAGGAGAAAAAGACATGGAAGGGGTATGAAAATAAATGTAAAGGAAAGATAGGAAACAAGACAAGAGGAACGAAACGGGAGAATAGAAAGAAAATATGAATGAAAAGGACCAAAAAGGAAGAAAGGGGGAAACAAAGAAGAAAATTGAGAAATGAAGGGTAAAGAAAGAAGACAATGATGCAAAATATGAAATGTAGGACAAGGATAGAAAGTAAGGGGGTAAAAAATTATAAGGAGGTATAAATGGTACAGGTGTTGTCTGAGTACACCTGTAGCAGTGTCCCAGGCCGCTCCACCTTGCTTCATCTCGCCTCCTACCTCTTGTACCTTGTGATGCTGTAATGTCGACGAGAAAGACAAAGAAAAGTAAAGAGAAGAAAAAAATGTTCAATGAAAAAGTGAAACAGAATAGTGAAAGAAAGGAAACGAGCAGGATAGAAGTGGCTAAAGCAAAGGAGAAACAATTAATGAAGAAACTAAGAGATGGAGATATAAAAAGAAAATGAGACAATTCAAAAGCACAGGAAGAAGCAATTGAAAGTAGAAAACAAAGAAAGAATATGTGTAAAGGTATGATGTGGAAGTGTAGACAGGTATAGTAGTGCCAGGCCGCTCTACCTATCGCCATATCGCCTCCTGCCTCCCTGGGTGTTTATAATGCTTTAATACTCTGCCCATTTTAACTTGACCTAAAAACGCCATCTCTCCATCTTGATTGCTGAGCTATAACAGGAGATAAAGACTAGAATATGGTGCAATACTCTGTCTACTTAAACATGGCCGAAACTGCCATCTCTCATTCTTGATGGCAGAGCAAGAACAAGAGATTAACACTGGATATCTTGCTCTACTATGCACATTTTCAGAAAGCCTAAAATTATTAACACTCCATCTCTAACAAAGGACTCTGGAATTTGGAGAGAGTTATGAAAAACTATTTATGAAAGGCTGCAGGACACTAGTTGCCTTAATCTGCGATCCAGGTACGGGAAATTCCTGCATAAAGACGAAAACCTTTGCCAAGTTAAGGTGGACGAACCGTAGTGGTGGCCTAGATCTGATGTAGCTAATGGTGATGGTGGTGATAATGATAATGTAGGTTACTTTTGATGATAAAACAACAAGTGAATGGACAGTGATGTTGATAATAAATGATTATGTGGGTAGTGATGATGGTGATGGTTAGTGATAGTGATGATCATGGAGGTTGATTGTGATGATAATGATAAATGGAAGATTAAAAGAGACGATGATGATGATGATGATAATGATGATTACTGAACGAATAATGATGGTGATAACTATGGTGATTGTGCTGGTGGTTGTTAGTAATGATGATGATAACCATCATTTCACCTAATTATGTAGCTTGTCATATAATCTAATCTAATCTGTATGTCTATCTATCTATAGCCAGACGCCACAACTCCATAAGGGATGGCCATTTGTCTTTGAGTTAGTGATTTTACGGGGAGGGACACTGACCCTCCAGCAACACACTTGCTGACACGTTAGGGACACGTATGGGTTGGTCATATGGTTAACACCCAGTGTTGTAAATGGTTTCCTGGATTACAGGAAACTATTAGGCTTGTCATTCATTGTAAAGCCACCTGGAAAGGAAAGAAGAAGAAAAAGTGACAGTTTATGGGAGCAATAGAAAGATAGAGGGCAGACACTGAAAAAGAGTGATAAAGGTGACGGAAAAAGTAGGCATCACTATAGTACACAAAGTGAGTGGATGATGGCCGCCACCACCTTTTATATAATGAAGAAAAAAAAAATGAAGGGGGAGAGAGAGAAAAAAAATAAAAAAAAGGGTATGGGTAATTTTACACTCCCTCTTCTGTCTTTCTTTCCTTCATTCTTTCCTCTTCCTTCTGCCTGTGGGTGACTCTACACAGAGTGACAAGCCAAATGGTTTCCTGTACACCAGGAAACCATTTTTTACGCTGGGTGGTAACCATATAACCAAATATTGGCGCCTGGTGGTTTAGCGAGTAATTAGTGCGCTCCAGTCGGATTGAGCCGGTGAAGATTTATATCCAAGGGGTGGTTGGGGTTGATTGCTCATGTAATGCCACTCAGAGATGAGTGAGGTTGGTCACTCTCATCTTAAATGTCGGGACCAACTGCTTAGCCCCGGACTCCTACACTCCTTATGGGGCAATGTAGGATTGGATGATGGATGGATGGATGGAAGCAAAGCAAATTTAAGCCGAGACTGAAGAAAAAAATACTAATATTAGGGTCAATAAAGGAAAAATAAAAACAGGAGATGAAAAGAAGACAGGGAGAGAAAAAAAAAGGGAAAAGAGGAAGAACGAAAAAATTAGGATAAGAAACAGAAGATGCATAAATGAAAAAATGAAACAAAAAGAAAAAAATGAAACAGGAAAAGAGAAAAGTCTGATAAGTGAATGGAGGTTGTAACTCAGTGCAGGTGTAGTGGAGTGCCAGGCCGCTGCACCTTACTTCATATCCCCTCCCACCTCTCTTGTACCTTGTGATGATGTACTATAATGCAGAAGAAAAGACAAAGGGAAAGAAAGAAAAGGATGATGATGATGATGATGATGATGGTGACTGTAGTGGTGGCTGTGATGCTGGTTGTTGCTTGCTACTGATGATTGATCATTATTATAAGGAAACTGATGATTATATAGATGACAGTGATAATGACTATGTTGATATTAAGGAAAAACATACTATACACAGCCAATAATTGTGATGATATTAATGGTGTTCAACAGTGATGTGGGCTAACTTTGATGATAATGATGATGATGATGATGATGATGATGATAGTGTTGGTGGTGGTGGTGGTGGAAAAGCTTAGATCTACACATCAGTAAGCTAATGGGGAAGGTAATAGTGATTTTGAGTATTGGTGTGAGTTGGTTTTAATATTGATGATGATGATGATGATGCTAATAATAATTATGACGATCATGATGGTGGAGTGGTAGGTAGTGATGGTGTGAAATAATAATCGATGACGAAAAAGGAGATGGTAAGGTGGGCTTGAACTCCCTGGCCTCTGGTGTATACAGCAGACCCAGGCGTTCGACTTTGCCAAGGCTCTATCTCCTTGATAATCATTGTATTTTTCTAATGTCAAACGGATCGATTTTATGCAGGTAGGTTAGGGCAGACTTTTGTAACTGGAGGGGTTGGGTATCGTCTACATTAACACCTGCTCTACTAGGGGATCTTACCTGAATAAAATAGTGATGCCAAGAATAAAACATAAATTACGCGATCGTACTGAAGGTGTTGATTTCGGTAGAACGAACCCCCCGACCACCTGATGTCTAGCTGTAGGGGGAGATACGTAGATAGATTGACAGATACATAGAAATATGCAGAGACAGATAGCTCCGATAGAAAATGAAGAGGAGAAACAAAGCAAGTACAAAGGAAAATAAAAAAAAAAGACAGCAAGAGATAAGTATATATGTGGAACGAAAGAAGGCAGTTGAAGGTTTGAACTGAGTACAGGTGTAGTAGATTCCCAGACCTCTCCAGCTTACTGCATCTTGCCTCTAGCCTCTCTCTTGTAGCTTGTGATGAAGTAATATAGTGGTGGCTTTAATTTGATGTAGCTTTATAATGGTGGAGTTGATGGTTAAGATGATGATGCATGGTAGTGATGGTGATGCTGATAGTTATACAGGTTCATTGGTGATACCTGTGATGCAGTGATGGTTATTTAGGTTAGTATTGTTGATGATGACAAACGATTACAAGAAGTTATGGACAATGTTGATGATGATGATGATGGTGGTGATGGTGGTGGTAATTATACTGGATTATCCAGTAGGTTAGCACGGATGATGATAATTTTACTTCCTCTCGCCTCCTACCTTTCTTATACAAAGTGTGGTGCGGCAATAAAATGAAAATAAGGGTCAACAGGGAGAACGAAATACTAAAAAAGGTAAAAGAAAAGGTATGATTGGGATAAAAGATGTAAAAAAGACAAGAAGTCGTTATAAAAAGAGAATGGAATAAAAATAAGATACAAAGGAAAAAAGAAAAAAGTAATGAAATGAAGAAGTTAAGTGGTACTGGAATCATAAGTATGATAATAAGGAAAAAAAAGAGAAAAAGGACATGAGAAAGATGGAAACCGTAAAAAAGTCTTAATTATTGGGGCATGGAATTCCAGGCACCTTGAGCAGTATTTTTTTGTGTGGCAGGCAGCTACACCTTATGTAATGAAGGAAAAAAAGAGAGAGAGAGAGAAATGACTAGTAAGGTGAAAAATAAGAAAGAAAGAAGGAAAAATGAAAATGAAAAAGGAAAAAAACTCGGAAAGAACTGACAACGAAACGGGAAGAAAGGGAAAGACTTAAGGCAACTAAAGAGAAAGGTGGGGATGATAAGGAGATCGAGAAAGAAACAAACTATGAAATGATAGAAAATGAAACAAATGATGGGAAGAAAGGACGAAAATAAAGTATAACACACTAAAGGTGTTAAGTTGGTACGAGTATAGTGGAGTTCCAGGTCCGCTTCCACCTTACTTCACATCTTGCCTCGTGTTGCTTGTGGTGCTGGATGGTGGAAAGCAAAAACGAAAGAAAACGAATGATGAAGAGAAGAGAGTAAAACGATAAAAACAGCGGGGATAAAAACACAGAAGAAATAAACATAGGAAATGGAAGAAGCATCCCCAAAATAAGCAACAATTATGAAAAATAAGAAAGGAGAAAGTAAGAATATCTAGAAGCGTAAAGGACAAAAATTGTGAGGAATAGAGAATGAAAGAAAATAAAAAACACAGAAAAAGAAAAAGAAGATAAAGGAAAGGAAGAGGGAAGTAAAGAAAAAGGGAGACGAATGGGACGTGTAGGGTGAAGGTTTGAACCTCGGTACAGGTGTAGTAGAGTCCCAGGCCGCTGCGGCTTGTGGATGCTGGAAATATAAGTGGTGGCATGTGATCTAACGTACCTAATGTTGATAGCAGTGATGCTGATGGCGATGGTGATGATGAAGTTGATGGATATGATGATGATGGTGATATACATTACTGTTGGACGAGTATACAGTACTGTAGTGTTACTATTTGATTAATAATAATGATGGTAATAATTATGAAGATGGTGATGCTGGTAGTGATAGTGGTGTTATGCAGTGACCGTAGGTTACTATGATGTCGATGGATATTATAAGTGAAGTCATAGTGATGTAGGATACAACTGACGAGTATAATGATAACTGTGTGGATGATGGATGATGATAATGATGGTGGTGGTGGTGGTGGTGGTGGTGGTGATGATATGCAGTAAGTTACTATGATCTTGATGGATATGATGACAGTGATGTAAGTTACAACTGACGATTATGATGATGATGTTGATGATGATGATGATGATGATGATGATATGAAGTAGGTTACAATAATGATGATAAGCTTACTTCATCCCGCTGTCTCCTAGTAACTTGTACTGCTTGTGATGCTGTAATATAATGGAGAGAGAAAAGATAAAAAAAAAAAGACAAACAGAGAAGAAGAAAAAGAACGACGCATTAGGAAAGCAAGGCATAGTGGGAAAAGAAATGATAAGGGGGTAAAACAATTAGCAAAAAAATCGCATACGAAAAATGGAAAAAAGTGAAAGAGAAAAGAGGGAGAGAGAGAGGATGAAAAGGAGGTAAAAAGGGGGAAAAAGGAATAAACAGCAAGAAACAGAGGAGAAAGGAAAAAGGGAATTTGGGAAAATCGATATTAGGGATAAAGAGAAAAAATAAGGAATTAAATAAGAAAAAAGAAGAGAGAAAGAATAGGAAACTAGAAAGAAGAGAAACGAGAATGAAAAAATGAAGCATTATTTAAAAGGGTGGAGCTTTGGACTCGCCTCCTACCATTCTTGTAACTTATGACGCTCTAATATAATGGGAAAAATTGGCAACAAGAGGAAAAAGAAATGATAAAAAAAAGGAAAAGAAAAGGTAATGATTCAGAGAAAGAATATAAAGAAAAAAGTTCTTTATATAAGAGAACGGAATAAAAATGAGATATGAAGAAATGAAAGTAAAGTAGAACAGAAATCAAAGTAGTATTAAAGAATAAATAAAGGAGAGAGAAAAAGGAAATGAGACAAATGGACCAATAAAGGAGCATAATGATGCATAGGGTTGAACTCCAGACACACCTATACGTGTGTCCCAGGCCGCTACACCTTACTTGATATGGCCTACTACTTCCCTTGATCAATAATTCCTGCAATATATCATGAAACAAAAGAAAGGAGAGAGAGAGGGAGAGAGAGAGAGAGAGAGAGAGAGAGAGAAAGAAAGAGAACGAAAAGAAAAAAGAGAAAACACAAGTAATGAAAACGAGAAATATAGAAGAAAAGGAGAAAAGATTTTACAAAGAAAAAAGAAGAAATGGAAAGAATGAAGGAAACAGAAAGAATAAGAGAAGATATGGAGGAACGGAAAGAAGTATAACACGAAATGAATAAAAGGAAGGAAAGACAGGGAGAAAGAACGAAATGAGATCAAACGGCAAAAGGTGTTAAGTTGGCAGGGGTGTAGTGGAGTTCCAGGCCGCTCCACCTTACTTCATCTTGCCTCT
>NC_137062.1:9030396-9133038 GCF_032717465.1 Coenobita brevimanus | reverse complement strand
CAACACCTGATTTAATTCCTTGATCTTTTCAGCAGGATGACTCATTACCTTGCCCGGCCGGAGAGTCCGATGAGGTATTGTTTTTGGTCGACTTTATTGTTTGTTTCTTAGCAACATTAAGAAAAACGGTCAGATGTAGAAACTGCATGAAGCTTTCAGGATATGTGGGCACTGGTACCCAAAGAAAGTGATTAAATTTTGGAGGTAGTTGAATCGAATAGACCCTGAAAGGACAAAATGAAAGTCATGAATTTTTCGGAGGGTGATAACTAGTAAAACGCGCTTGAAGTCAGAGATAATTACTATTATGAACATACTGGTACTCCTTTCATGTGGGTTTTTATTTGACACCAAGACGGATCATGAGTGATCTTGAAAGGTTTAATTCAAGGTCACGTGGATATTCAGGGGGAAAGAACATGGAAACTGGCTGAAGATAGAAAGATGGCAGTACCTCTTTTCTTTTATTTATGCTTCCTACATTAAGGGATTTCTTGTTTGATTTAGAAAGTCAGCAAACAGAAGTGCTGTGAGAGTACATATCTCCGCCAACAATGTTACAATTGAAAAGAATCCGGATCCGGATCCCCTCCCCCCATATTTAACAATTCTTTCTTAGTCCATTGGAACATTCTTTGTACAAAATTTCCAAAAATTCATTGAGAACTTTTGGAGATATTGTGCTTGATACTCCTGATCCATACCTAGATCCAGCCCATATTTTAACTATTTCCTTTCTTGGGCCATGGACAACCTCTTCCTACAAAAATTCTAATCAAAATCCGTTCATAACTATTTGATAAATATTGCCATAGACCTTAACAAACAAATTGGCAAACAGGAGAAATGCCCCAAACAAACCAACGTGGAGTAAACCATAACCTCCTTGGCAGAGGTAATAACAGTGTCACTTTTCCTTGTCTTCCTTTAGCTATATGAAGAAATATAGGGGTAAGCAGTGTATAAAACAAAGAACAAAGATTTTGCATAATGAAATTTTATGACATGTTTTGAAATCAGTGATCATGTTTATCTTCCATTTATGTAAAGATCTGGAATGCAGACTCATTTAGCTGGCATCACTAAAGCACACACGATCATCAAAACAGAGAGGTGATCAATACATGATGAAAATAAGTGTCATAATATTGTCCGTTTGTAAATTATGGTCTATAGCTTATAATCTGTAATTTATAAACAATGACATGTTATATTGTTATAGAGCTTTGTGGTCAAATAATCGTAAGCAGATGTTCAATAAGTGTCACCTCTGGAGTGAAATTAAAATACAAACATTTTTATATACTGACTGCTGGAACTGTATGGTGAAATATGATTAAATAATATATACTAGATTTTATTTTCTTAATCGATAGTGTATGGCCTCTCAGGCTACGTAGTACTGTTCAAGGTAAGAGCACGGTAAAATGTAAGTATTATCCAATTAGTACAGTAGGCCATGGCACAACTTTTCTGCTAGTTAACATACTACCATCGGCATCTTACAAAGTTCAGTGCAAATCCATTCTAATAATAGAACTGTTACAATTCATAAGCATGGAGATATCTACTACACACCACCATGTATGTGAAGCAACATTCAATAATATAATGCCCTCACACATCCAGGGGTTCACGGTCTATTGTAACGAGATTCCGACACCCCCAGTGCACATCAATATCAATTTGTAAATGACATCTGAATAACGTTTTCTAAACTGTGTAAAAGTATTTTACCGTGAGCAATTGTACATGACATCTGCTCAAATCCAATATTTCCAGACATTAATGGACTAACACAAAGTCAGCACTGTCATCCACCAACTCGTCTATATAGCTATCGTCTGTCTGTATTATAATGATCCGTTATCTGTATGTTTGTTATTTGCCCATTTGTTACCAGAACAAAAAGTAAAACAGCACATTGTAGTGCAATTCTTTGTCAGACCAAGGTATGGCTAAAACTCTCCTAACATGAAGAAATAAAACAATTTCCAGTCCACCGGGGCCACCGGTTCCCGAGTTATGACTCATTTCTTATCTTTTATTTTTCATCGAATGGCTTCGGCGGGTTTCAGAAGGATGACTTTCAGGGTACTGAAGTTACCGTAACACAGCCACTCTGACATCGAGTTAGTTGCCGCCAAAGTTACTTTGAGCGAGGTCTCTCTAGTAATTCACCTTTCATTATCATCATCACCGTGTTCCTTTTCCCTTAACTCACCAACATCACGGCTTTTGATACAGTTATCAGTCTATTACCATCCAAAAAACTTTCACATCTCACAATTGGCTTTCCCACTTTTATTTACGCTGTCATCTCTGTCGTAAATAGTTTTGAATTTTTTATTTAGCCATTTTCTCTCCCAGTCATCATGATCTCTAACTTCACCAAGATCACAACTTGTTGTTGTTGTTGTTGTTGTTGTTATTATTATTATTATTATTATTATCATCAATATTAAATTACCCCTAAAACTTTCACTCCAGTCTGGTTTTTTCCACCCATCTCCTTGAAATTTCAGTGTGTTCTTCTATCCCGACACTTTCCCTGTATCCTCCACTCCCTGTTGTCCCCAGATAGGCCAGACCTGTTGCTTTACTGCAAACACAGTTACGCGCGCTTCCCAGAACTCACGAAATCGGAAATGATTTGTAGACCGATAAAAGGGAAATAGTTTTGATGTGATCAGTGGCGTTCACCCTTCCAAAGTTGTGCCAGCAGTTATTGTTGCTTTGATGTTACTTTGGAACGCTTCTCGCTCCGTGTTTAGTTTGGCAGAATGGGTAGTGGTAAAGACTGGCTCCATTTATATTCCGCTCAAGGCAACCTCCGACAATCAAGAAGTTTCTAAACCTATATCGATTAATTTAGTGTTCATGCCTACTACAACTACAGCTACAAGACTGTTCAGTTGAGGGAAACTGTTGACCATTTAAATGTCATGTCGATCTTTCATCACACTTTCATAGCGTATCCATTTTCACTCCACATTCTTCATTTTTTGTATTCATTTCTTCCCTCCCTCACCTTTCACTTTTCACCTCTCCTCCTCTCTCCTTCCCTCCTTGCCAACACAATTCACATTTCCCATGTCAACAAAGTTCTCTTTTCCTGCTTCGCAACTTCTCTTTATCCTCCTGTGTTCATATTTCTCCTCTGTACCCCTAGCTCCACGCGTCTCTCCTCCTGTCTCCACTCTTTCTCATCTCTCCTGTCTCCACAGATTCATAGTCCTCGCCCGTCAGTCTATCTGCCCCCCCCCCTCACTCTCTCTCTCTCTCTCTCTCTCCTACTGGATGCACACTTCTTTTCTCTCCTTGTGTCTCCATACCCCATTCTCTCTCCTGTCTCCGGCACATTTCTTCTACCCCCACATCTCTTCTATCCTGAAACATGTCTACATCCTTTCCCCTGTCTCCTCACGGGGTGTTACTTGCTCACGGTGTTCCAGTACCACTAACTCGTAATACACTTACACCAGCTGCTGTCTGGCTTATTATTTATGACCCTCTTGGTTCCTATACTTCTTCTTGCATCCTGTTTTGTATAACAATTTACCTTTACTTTCTTATAAGAGCAATACCTATATTTTTCTTTCAAAACAATATTTATTTAATCATGTATTAAAGTAACTAGAACTAATATCAATGCTCTAGTTCCCCAAAGCTTCTCCTTCTTGTAGACCCACACCCAGGACCAAAAAGCCTCTCCGTTGTCATTTGTCCTAACATCACTTCATTTTGCTCAAGAAATAAAGAGATGATGGAAGGTGTAGAGAGATTAACTGGGGACTTGTGGAGGGAATGGTCCCGGTTGGTGAAGTGGGTATACCTTAAGGATTTGGAATTCCATATCACCAAGTTCACTGCTCCTCCAAATGGTCTCAATGAAGGTCATACAGAAACCCGACAAACACCATAACACCGGCCCAGAATGTGGCATCCCAAGCATACCTCACAATAATGGTAGTGGGGAATTGTAATGTCTCACTAGAGCCGTTTTACTTGTGAGTGCTGCATGGAGCAACTCACCTTTGATTTAATGGTAGGTGGACTATTGAACCTCGGGAACAGAATGTATTAATAAATCCTTGATCATGCGCCCACCTGTAGATGGTATGTGGTTGTAAAACAGGGAAACATATATTCATCTCGTTGTCACTCACACCTCAGCTGCACATAGATGTAGGCGTGTGGTAGCAGAGGGGGCAACATCTGCAACAAACAACATCAACATGCATCGATGTTTGCAGTGAAACCACGTCACAATAATTAGCCTCATTATTTAATTAATAATGAGGATACTAATATATCTCTTAGCCAACAACGAACTTCTCAACGCTTAACATTTTCCTTACCAAAACAAAACCTGGGGAGGGTACCTTGTTTGTTTTGGAATACTGATTATTATACAACCCCTCCCCCCTTTTTTTTTTGGTCAAACTGAAGTATATTTGCATGTACTGACAATAAGCTCTTAATGGCACTAGAGGATGATAGATAGCTAAAGTCAGGCCTCAGCTTCCCGATCCTCTTCCTTATCTCTCTTTCCCATTTCCTCCATCCCCCAGATCTCACTGATTTCATTTCTCCATTCTCTCCCCATCACTATTTTTCTCTTTCTCTTCTCCCCAGTTTCTCATTTCTCACCTCTTCTCTCCCCACTTCCTCTTTTTCACCTCTCCTTCATCTTCTCACCCTCCTCAACCCTCGATACTTCCAATTCCCTCATCTTTTCTTCACCTTCCTCCTCCTCTTTCACCCCGAACCCCGACTGTCTACTTTGCTCTCTCTCTCTCTCTCTCTCTCTCTCTCTCTCTCTCTCTCTCTCTCTCTCTCTCTCTACCCTAATTATCCTGGTCTCACTCCCACCCTCTTCTCCTCCTCACTGCTCTACCCATTCTCCCCAGCCCCATCATACTACCCAACCCAACTCATTCCCTTTCTCCCTCTACTACACCTTATTCCTCTATCCACCCCTCTCACGTCCTTCCTTCTCTACCCCCCGCCATCCCCTCCCCCTCTCCTCCCTAACACTCAACCAGCTTCAGAAGTCCCTATCCTCCATCTCTCTCTATCCAATTCTTACACCTTCTCTCCAATCTTATCCCCCTCTTCCCTTCTTCTTCCACCTCTCTTCCCTCCTGTACCTCTCTCCCTCTGTTTTCTTTGCCTCCTCCTCCTCCTCCTGCTCCTCCAATTCTTTCACGTTCTCTTCTCCTACCAGCCGTTTTCTCCCTCTCCCACCTTCACCGCTAATCATGCTCCACCTTTGTTCCATGCCCATACGATGGAGTGGAAGAGGCCTCGTCCTGGCAGCTTAAGTGCCCGGGGTCATAGGTCATGAGAGATTGATCATTGTATACTTGACAATAGTTTCTCTGCTGTAAATGCCGGCATTTTCCTTATTGTCGTTTTTCCAAACAATAGTTCGTCTGCCCATTTACCAACTTTGGAATCTGCAAAATGCATGAAAAAGGATAGCTACAGTATAATATATCAGGTTTATTAAGTAGGTTCTTATCATCATAATCGTCATAATTATCGTCATCATCTCCATCCTTTTCATCGTCATTATCATCATCATCTCCATCATCATCATAATCCCTTTTCCACCTCCTCCTCATAATGATGATGAT
The DNA here is from genome assembly GCF_032717465.1 of Coenobita brevimanus. NCBI lineage: Eukaryota > Metazoa > Arthropoda > Malacostraca > Decapoda > Coenobitidae > Coenobita > Coenobita brevimanus. Next base: position 9,127,396 of record NC_137062.1, on the reverse strand, counting down.
CATCATCATCATCTTCATCATCATAACCCTGTATCGCTAACCGATGGGATGGTGCAGCAGCTACAAATGGAAACGGAAAACATAGCACCAGCAATATATCAGGAGAATCCGATGAAATGAGTTATAGTTGATAGTTTCACATCATTAGAAGCTTCGGTAATCTTTGTTCCATCCTATAAACGTGGCTATCTAAACTTTTCATTCTTGACTGTTACTCTTACCCGTGTGTGTACGTTTTATCAAGGTGTGCTTGTGTATATCTAAGATATCAGAACCCACAATAATCTACATCATACTCTTTCACCCAGCCTTGCAACTTCCCTTCAGTCATTACTTAACAATACCGAATCCATCTGCAAACAACAACACAAGGAGTTTCCACACACTACCCTCTCTCATCAGTGTCGGTCCAGCATCCACTGCCCTACCTTGTACCTCTTTTATAGCCGCCTTAGCATATCAAACTGAACTATTATGCTGGCATGACACATCCCTGTCTCAATCCGAACATTCAAATAGAAAAATGTACTCAGTTCACTATCCACATACACTTTGCAGCCTTTTAATCCCCTCATACATACTCTTCATGGCATTTAACAACTTCCCATTTTACTCCATATATTCTTAATAATTTCCAAATTTCTTGTCCATCCACCCTGTCATATGCTTTTCTCCAAATCCATGAAGGCCCCAAAGCAACTTCTTTCCCTTCCATGTAGAATCGTTTCCACTAATGTCCTAAGATTTGAATATTGATCTACACAACTTCTTCCCTTAATAAACCCTCCCTGTTCTTCTCCAACTAAATTTCTCTGTTATTTCCCAAACTCATGTCAGTAAGTATCCTACCCCTATACTTTTCCTATTACACTACGAACACAAATGCCCCTATGATTAAGACACACTCCTTTTTCCCCTTCTCTTTTGTACTAAGGCGTGGTGAATAATTATACCTGACTTCCAATCCTCCGGGACACTGCCTTTTTCCCTTCAGGCCAATCAACACATCTCCCATATCCATTCTACTAGTCATCTCACTCCCAGTGTTTCAGCATTTCACCCACACACTCCACCATCAGTTCCAGGGCTTTTCCAGCTTTGACTTTCTTCATTACTTCCACTGCTTCAATCCTACTGATTTCTTCCTCTCCTCTCACCTCCCTCCTTCTCTTAGTCATTCCCCAGCCACTTTCACTCGCATTACTTTCATTCTCCATGTTCAACAAATTCCTAAAGTCTTCTCTCCATCTCCTCACTTTTTCTCCTTTCTCAACTAGCAAAATACCATTTTTATCTTTCATTCCCTGACTTTCGTCCCTATCACCTTGCCTAACAATCTTTACTTCTTTCCAGAACATTTTCTTACTGTACATTCCCTCCACTTTACAATTTTTCCAAATATTTCGTCCACTCTCTTCTTTCTCTGTCTTATTAATATTTTCACCTCTCTCTTCCCCTCTCCACATAGCTCTCTCTTCCGTTTCTCAACTTTTTCCACGCCCTTGTTTCTCATCCATTCACTATATGCTTTCTTCTTTTGTGCCACAGCCTCTCACCTCTTCATTCCACCATGCTGTTCCCTGCACCCCCTTTCGTCTTCTCCTCACTCCACACGCCACCTCACATGCTGCACAGATTTCGTCTGTGATTATCTTGCACACGCCTTCCACGTCTCCCATCTGCTTCAAACCATAATTTCCCAATCGCACCTCCACTTCTCTTTTGTATTCTGCCATTTTTCCATCTTCTTGCAACCTATTTACCTTCCTTGTATGGACCACTTCCTCTTGTCCATCCCTTCTCCCACTCCTCCATATCATTTGAACCTTGACTTTCACCACCACCAAGTAATGGTCAGAAAGTCTACCCCCCCAGCCTCTGTATGCCTTTGTATCCATTACACACCTTCACATTCCATCACACACACACACACACACACACACACACACATATATATATATATATATATATATATATATATATATATATATATATATATATATATATATATATATATATATGCATACCTATCTTATCTATAGATAGATAGATAGATAGACAAATACTGTGTTCCATTTCATAAGTGTACTTCTCTTCGTGATCTCGTTTTTTATTATTCCCTGTATTACTACGGCTGTTTTAGGTGTTTTTTATTTATTCCATCAACAGGCTGTTTTTCTGATTCTCGTTTATCCCAGACGGGTCTTCAGTCCAGTAATTAGAGGCAGAGGTGCGGGATGGGCAATTAGGTAGTTAGCGAGCTCTCACACAACTTGGTGCTGGCGTAATTGCAGTGGGAAAGTTTCAGACTACACACACACATTCACAAACCCACTGGGTAATTAAACTTTCTCGCTAAGGTTACCATTAGTTACAGAGTACCACCAAAAAGGCAATTTTGTAAATAAATAGTCGGAACATTAAGCTTGTGGACTAGGACTGAATATTATATTTGTTAGGTGATGCAGAAGTTGTGTACGCTCCCATTACTACTACTACTACTACTACTAATATTATTATTATTATTATTATTATTATTCCATCAATCCATCCATCATCCAATCCTACATTGCCCCATGAGGACCGTAGGAGCCCTGGGCTAGGCAGTGGGTCTCGACATTTAAGATGAGAGTGACCAGCCTCACTCATCCCTGAGTGGCATTACATGAGCAATCAGCCCCAACCATTCCTTGGATATAAACCTTCACCTGCTCAATCAGACTGGAGCACAATAATTACCCTCTAAACCACCAGGCATCATAATATGGTTATATGGTTACCACTCAGCGTAGTAAATGGTTTCCTGGTGTATAGGAAACCACTCGGCTTGTCACTCAGTGTAGAGTCACCCACAGGCAGAAGGAACAGGAAAGAATGAAGGAAAGACAGAGAAAAGAGGGAGCGTGGAGTCACCCGTAAGCAGAAGGACGAGGAAAGAATGAAGTAAAGAAAGACAGAAGAGGATGGAAGAGAGGAAAGGGCAGACACCCGAGAGCAGCACTACATCGAGTGAGTGGATGGTGAGCGCCCCCACCTACCACAAATTATTATTATTACATATATTTTATTGTTTCTGTTGAGAGAGAGAGAGGGGGTGAACCATGTGGTGTAAAACAATATAAATACAAAAACATATCAGTCGTGATAGGTCAAGTGTATACATGTTTTCGTTGCCATTATTATTTGTAACTACACTTCAGTTTATTTACCACTGGTAAAGCGTTATCCTTAAGGCAGCCTTACACAATTCTGCCCCTTAAATTGTCCAGTGTTCTTCAGACTATCTTATGAAGTAAATGCCCTTCAGGTTATCATGAGTTTATCCAAATCAGATTGCGAACTGCTCACTTCACCTCAGACTTTCTTGTGTACAACTGTGAATGACTGAGCCAACCACACTGTCGCTGATAGGTTTGTGATACTGTGCTCACCGAGAGTATTAGAATATCGAATCAATGAATGAACTACCTTGGTTACACACATCTACCTACATTATACAGTAACTCCAAGTCACATGCCGGATAGTTCCCACGATCAGTGTCCTGAGTGGCCACCCAGGACTCTCACCCCACAAAGCTGGTGAGGGACTCCTTCATGTGGTGGCACAATATAGCCACTTGGCTCCACAGCCTGGTTATACAAATGTCCCTCAACTAATTCCAGATCCTCAGAAAGAAGGATGGTAGACTGCAGGTCAAAGGGCACTGAAGCCTGCAGTTCACTAGATGCACATTCAGGACAAGTCTGGGACCACAGCACACACACCCACTCTACACACTGCCACACCACACACTGCCGCACCACACACTGACACTTCACACTCTACACCACACATCGCAACTCTACACACTGCTACACCACACACCGCCACTCTAAACATTGATACATCACACACTGCCACATCACACAGTGTCACACCATACACTGCCACTCCACACACCGCCACACCACACACTGCAAATACACAAACTGCTACACAACACATTGACTCTCCACACATTCCTACTCCACACACTGCCACTCCACACACACTGTTACACCACACACTGACACTACACACACTGCCACTTAACGCTCTACTATGCCACACGCTGCCTCTCCACACACTGCTTCAACACATAAACACAAACTACTACATCACACACTCACACGACGCACTGCCACTCTACACACAACGACACAACACTCAGCCACTACACACACCGGCACACCACACACCGTCACTGCATACTGCCACTTCACACACTGCCACTCCACACAGATTGCCACACCCATACACTGCCACTCCACACAGATTGCCACACCCACACACTGCCACTCCACACACATTGCTATACCCACACACTGCCACACATTTCTGCACAGCGAAATGGAGGCCATGTAGTTCCTTGTGTTATGGATAAGTATGGTAACTAGAGGGTAATCCTCAACCCCCTGCAAAAGACTTGTTCATTTTACTGTTGCAGACACTAGACAATGATATCAGTACACTAATGAATCCCATGTAATTGTATTTCTTATATTTCTTGTGCTGTGTCCCTTGTAAATAGTGGAGAACAGTTTCGTAGTTAGTGGAGAGTTTCGTGTAAGTCTTTGAGCATCCAGCTTTAAAGTAAATGTGGAAAAGAGCATAATGATGGTTGATGAGAGAGAAGGTGGCCCACAGTGTGACATGATAATGAATAAAGAGAACTAACGAAGTTTAAGTAGTGGTTGAGTGCATCGAAAAAAAAAAAAAAAAGGAGAGAGAGAGAGAGAGAGAGAGAGAGAGAGAGAGAGAGAGAGAGAGAGAGATAGGTCCTAAATGGGGAAAGGAAACAGAAAGTACAGCAGTAGAGGGATACAAGGTACATGATGATGGGAAGGCCTTGAAACAAATCACGGACCTAAGAAAGGTGATAGAGAAGGGCCTCCGTGAAAGCATTGGGTGCCAGCAGTGACTTACAGCTGTGAGATTCTAGTGTGGCATGAAATGAGAAGTTAAGAGAAAGAGTATGAGGAATGGTATTATTGAGGAATATGTGTAGAATGCGGATACTGGATGGGATATGCATTAATTTGATTCATGAGATAATATGTGGAATAAGGAAATCTGTGGACACCAGAGTTGACGCCAGGGCGCTTGTATGGTACCATCATATGGAAAGATGGATGTGAATAAAGTGGTGAAAATGTATGTCTCAGAGAGTTTGAAGATAGAGGGAGGTGTGATAGGCCAAGAAGAAGATGGATTAATGTAGTGAAAGATTATAGGTGAAAGAGAAGCGTGGTTTTGATGAGGCTAAGGACCCCATAATGGAGAGAGCTGGTTGGAAGAGTTTTTCTCTTGGAAAAGTGTATGACATGGTTTGGAATCCTCCCTTCTCCATCTTTTTTTTCCCCTCAGCTTAGTGGTATTCGCCAAATATGAATGTAACTGATAGGTGGAAAGATGTGCGTTAATGTGGCTATTTCTTATATATCTTTGAGTCTTGAATGGTGCGTGAATGAGAGCGTGGCCTATTTGAATGGGCGGACTCATGGTGAGTTTTTCCGTCTATCACATTGGTTCTCGACTCGTTTCAGGCCATGGACCACCAGCCCAATTAAAAAAAATATCCTGGACCATTTCATTTTTGAATAATGATAAATAAAGCATAGACAACAAACATTTTGGTTAGAAATATATTTCTTACAAACAGAATTTCGATAAATGATATAAAATAGTAGACAGCTAACATTTTGGTCTGAAATATATTTCTTTCAAACATAATTTCCAGGGAATACATGAACACTTCTCTAATATTTTGCTGTGAAATTTATTTCTAACAAACGGAATTTTGAAATTATGTAGGAGTATACAACTAGCATTTTTCTTTGCAACCAGACTTTTGGATTCTCTTCTCACTGACAAGCTTTTCAATGTTATGAGTGGTACTTGATAATGCACAATGAATATCGCCTTCCACTGCAAGGCGATTCCTCTGTATGGACTTAACTTGCAACAAACATAAAAATCTGCCTCACACATGGAAGTTGATGCAAATGGCAGAAGACATCTCAGCATCTGACTGCGTGTGTTAACAGATTTGGGTAAGTACCAGTCGTACTGGAATAATCAATAGGAATAATACAATAAAATGAATTGCCAGTTATTTATTTTGATAAATTTTTTCGTACTGAATTTTCAATAAATTTAAAAATATATGCTCCAATCTCCAGTTTATTACCAAATATAGTGAACGTCTTGTGGACCACCCAAAAAGTCACCATGGACCACCAGTTGAGAACCACTAGTCTATCAGATCCTCTCTTTCTCGACTCTACCTCACCGCATCTGTAGGTGGGAAAGGAGCTCTGAATGATGATGGGATGATGATGATGATGAATTTTCCTCTCCTCTCTCACTAATCATCATTGTCATCTAATTTTTTCTTTATTCTTCCTTCTCTTAGCTACTTCTACCTTGCTCTTTTCCTCGCTTTCTAGATTTCACATTTTGCATCATGGTCGTCTTACTTTTCTCCCGTTTTCTCAGTTTCCTTCTTTCTTTCCTTCCTTCTTTTTTTTTCTTCTTTGCCTAATCCCTTTTCTTTTTCCTCCCCCCCCCCTCGTTTAATTTGTCTCGTTTCCTTTCTTTCCTTCTTGTTTATCGTTTTTTTTTTTTTTTTTGCTCATTTTATTCATATATTCTTTCTTCTGTCTTTCTTCATACTATTACAACAGTAAGACAAAAAGTGAAATGGAGCCTGAGCGAAGTAGGGTGGAAAGACGTGGAATACAAACGTGTCTGGAGTTCAGCCAGCCTTCTGTGTTCCCTCCTTTTCTTTTCTTCCATGTCTTTTTTCCCTCTCTTACTTCCTTTTTCCTCATATTGCCCGTTGTTTCTTGTTCCCTTTTCTTCAAACATTTTCTTTTATGTTTCATAGTGCTTTCTTTCATATATATTTTCTTCCCGTCATTTTTTAGTATTTCTTTCACTGTGCTTTATTTCATCTATATCCCACTCATGCTTTCTTTCTCTCTTTTTCCTTCTCATTGTATTATTTCATTTTTTCTAGTTCTTTTTAAATTTGTCTCTTATCCTCTGTTTCTTTTGTTTCGGATCCTTCTTCCTTGCCTGCCGTTGATGGGTCTGCTTGGCTAGACAGATTGGAATTATTCAATAATAACAATAGAACTACATCAACAACGATATCACCTTATTTTCTACCGTTAATACATTGCAACAGCACTTGCTTTAACAAAAGAAGGAGGTGGGATGAAATGATGTTATTATTATCGGTACTAACGTTCTGTACATCATTATTACCACCACCATCACCACCACCACCTCATTAACTACCATTTCCGTCACTATCATAATCACAGTAATTATCCACAAAGTTATAATTATCACAATCAGAATTAACCTACATCATCTCCACCATCATCATTACCATACTCTGAACTCCTTTCAGCATCAGGCACATTACATCAAAGTCACCACTACATTACAACATCAAAAGTTACAAGAGAGGTAGGAGGCCAGATGAATTAGGCCTTTAAGATTTTCGGCCCTCCGCCGTTTGCGTCTGTGCCAGATTCAGCCGTCGCACAAAGAGAGTGTCGTCGTGTTGCGATATTTGTACTTAATCGGCCACTGTACACTTACTCTTCATGGTAGACTAATGAATTGGTACCGTTTTAAAGCTGAATAGTTGCTCTTTTGCATAGTATGGTTGAAAAAGGTAAATACGATAACTAAAAGACCAATAGGACTAGTAGAAGTTAGCCAACTATGAAAAATCGCACACCCTTCCGTAGGAAAATATTTGTAAAAAAACAAAAACAAAGGACTAGAGTTACGTGCAATTTGACAGCACCATTTCAACCTACAGTAAATTCCCTTTCTATTGATATATAGGTTATGGCAATTATATTAGTTTTCACAGAGAAAAGAGAAAGTAAATAAATTGATGCTGAGTTTTCACGCCGCGAGTTTTCGCTTTGAAGTAACTTTATATAAACGCTTCGTACACGTGTACTATTCATGGTAATGTAATAAGTTGGGAGTCACTGTAAAGCTGAATAGAAGCCCTTTATGCTGATATCATTAAAATAGATTAAAACGACATAAAAAAGGCCAGTAGGACGAGTTGAAGTTAGCCGATAAGGAAAAATCGCATACCTTTAAGTAGAAAAATATCTGTAAAAAAAAAGGTTTTAGATTCACATGATTTCTGATTACACCATGTCAGTCTACAATAAATTCCCTTCCCACTGATTTATACGTTACGGCATTTTATGCTATTTATCCCTAAGATGCGCTGACGGAAAGTTATACTTCCGGTTGACACATCAACATCGTTCTCGCTGTCACGCAGGCAAATGTCCATACTTGTAACACCTATATTATTCATGATAAAAACCTATTTATTACACATATCTATCTGATGTACTCGTCACTGTGAAAACAAACAGTTGGAAAAGGATAAACAGGATAGTGTATGTGGAACAAACCCAGATAAGAGATGGAAAACATGCTAATATATATATATATATATATATATATATATATATATATATATATATATATATTGTTTCGTATGATTCGAGTTCGAGTCATCAGAATCTCAAAGGTTGGGTTTATGACGACGTGAAATCGCGTCGTTCGAATCTCAAAGGGTTAAGATGCAGCGGCCTGGGGCTCTAATGCATCTCTACCCAGTTCACATCTTCACGTGTCTTCAGTGTTTGCTTTTCTTACTATTACATCTTGTTTTCGTTCATTTTATTCTTATTTTTCGTTAGTCTCCCATTTTTTCGCTCATCTTTCTTTTTTGTTTCTTTTGACTGTCTCTCATTGTTATTCCTTACACTTTTTGGGGGGTTATCTCTTTCTTTTCGTATTTTTTTCTTTCCCTCTTCTCCCTCTTTTTATCTTTATTTTATCCTTTCATTCTACGCCATATTTCAGCATTACCAGCTACAAGAGAGAAAAGAGGCAAGACAAAGTAAAGTGGAGCGGCCTGGGACTATAGGCGTGCTTGCATCAAGGTAACACCCTTACCATTTACTGTAAACTTCACGGTCCTTCTTTATCTTGTTCGTTCTTTCCATCTCCTTCACGTTTCCTTTCATTTCGTCCCATTTATTTCTCTCTTTCTACAGTTCTTTCTTTCTTTCCCTCCTCTTCCTTTTACTTTGTTCTCCCCGTTCCTCCTTTCTCATTTCATTTCATTCCGTCTGTCTTGTTTCCTCCTTTGTTTATTTCTCTCTCCTTTACGTCTTATCAACATTCTTTACTCACTGTATTACAATAATAAAACAACAAGGGAAGAAGAAGCCAAAGTGAAGTACAGTAGGTGGAGCGACCAGGGACTCTGATGGGTGTCTGGAGTTCCACCCCATGAGTACCGTTGTGATTATTTTTCTTTTCTCAGTTCTTTTGTCTTTCACTTGCAAACTTTTTCTCCGTTTGTACGCCTTATGTTTTTTTTTTCTTATTTTTACCCTCTTTCTTTCTCCCCTTTCCTTCTTTCTTTACTCCTTCTGTGTTTATTAAATTCTCCATTCTACCTTCCTTTTATTTCCTTTTCTCTTTACCTTCCCATTTCCGTTTTCCCTTCATTGGCAGTTTCTTGATAAATTCTCTCATTGTTTTAGTCTCCTTGTATTTTATTCGTAGTATTGTTACCGCGCCCGGACTGAGTCTGGCGAGGTATTGTTTAGTGCAGAGTTTGTTTTTTGTTTAATTGTTTGTTTGTTAACAGCATCAGAGAAAAACGGCTGAATGAAATCACATGAAACTTTCAGGATATGTGGGCACTGGACCCAAAACACAGTGATTAAATTTTGGAGGTAACCGAATGACCTTGACAGACCAAAATCAAGGTCACAGATTTTCAGAGGGCTATAACTTGAAACAGGTTGAAGATAAAATTATATACTTTTATGAACATACAGGAACTCGTAATATGGGTTTTCATTTGGCACCAAAACCTTTGACCTTTGACCCGGATATTCAGGGGGCTATAGCTCGAAACTGGTTGAAGATAGAGAGATGTTTACTATTATCAACATACAGGAAGTCCCATAAAGGTTTTTAATTGGTATCATGACCTTTGACCGTAAGTGACCTTGAAAGGACAAACTCAAAGTCACCGATATTCAGGGGACTATAACTCGAACATGGTTGAAGATAGATATTTACTATTATCAAGATATAAGAAGTCTCATATGGGCTTTTATTTGACACCATGACCTTTGACATTGAGTGGCCTTGAATGGTCAAAAGCAAGATCACGGATTTTCACAGGGCGTAACTTGAAAATATTTGCACCATTACCTTAGACTTTAATCGTATATTGACATTAAATGGCAGAAACAATTCAATACATAACAGAATAAAAGAACTGCTGTAGGGCGAAGTTTGTTTTGCCTGGCACCTCTTGTTATTTTTATTTTTAATTTCCTGAATTTCTTTATCACTTTCTTAATTCTTCCATTCATATTTGTAATACAGCATCACAAACTACTTGAGATTGAAGGCTGCATGAAGTAGGATAATTATCATTAAAACTAATTTACTGGATATCACCATCGATGTCACTACCAACACCATTGCAGCCAACATCACCACCGTCATCATCATCAGCGGTAGCAGCATCATTATCATTTACTATGCAGTTAACATTACTCTCATGAAATCTATTCTAAATTCGCCATCACCATCATCATAGGCAGCAGCAGCAGCAGCGGCATCACTGTCATCTCGAGTAGCATCATCTACAACAGATCCAAGCCACCAACTACCATCTTACAGTAGGCTACCACAGGCTGCAAGGGATGTAGGAGGTGAGATGAAGTAAAACGAAACAGCCTGGGACTCCATTACAGGTACACGAATTGAAACCTTTGTCTTTCGCTCGTTTCTTTTGCTTTTATTTTTTCCTCGCCCGGACAGAGTCCGGCGAGGTAACGGTTTGGGTCAAGTTTGTTTGTTTGATGGTTTGTTTGTTAACAATATTACGGAAAAATGGCTGAATGACATTACATTAAACTTTCAGGATATGTGGGCACTGGTCACAAAAGAAAGTGACTATATTCTGGAGGTAATTGAGTGACTTTGAAAGGTCAAAATGAAGGTCACGGATTATCAGAGGGCTTTATTTTGAAACCGGGTGAAGATAGATGTATTTACTATTATAATAAGTGGCAACTCGTAATATGGGTTTTCATTTGGCACCGAGACCTTTGATCTTGATTGACCTTGAGAGGTCAAATGCAAGATCACGGATTTTCAGATGGCGTAACTTGAACACACTTGCACCATTACCTTAGACTTTAATTATGTACCATACTGACACTAAATGGCAGTACCTCTTAAGTATATACAGCAATAGAACAAGTGCCGTTGGGCGAGGTTTGTTGTGCCTGGCACCACTTGTTCCGTTTTTTCTTCTCGTTCACCTAAGATGTCTCATTATTAATGGTGATAACCTTACCTCATCTCATCTCCTTCGTTTCCTGTAGCTTGTGATGTAATATAATGAAAAGAAAAAGAACAGAAGGAGAGACTATAGGAATAATTAAAAAAAGGGGAAGGACAGGAAACAAAGCGAGAGAACTGAGAAAGCAACTGTGAAAATGTACAGTAATGAGGAGGAAAAAAAAAAGATATAATGAAGACAAGGGAGGAAGATGAGAATGAATGAGCGGAAAAAAAAAAAGTACGGTTATGAAAGGCGTATATGTGGGAAAAAAAGAGAGAAAATGATTAAGGAAGAAAAGAAGGGAACAGAATACAGTGTAGAAAAGATAATTGCATCATAAGTCAAATTTCCTCTGATCTAACAAGTAGCTTTTGTTGTTGTTCAGCAATCCCGGTCAACCGCAGGCAATAAACCACCCCTGCAGTGCCATCCCGTGCAGTGAACTAATGTTCCCTTGTGACAGGCGCAGAAAAGTGTGTTGAGGTTTGGTTCGTGGATGAACGCCGCATTTGAGTCACTCCACCCTGTTAACAGTAGTACCCTAGTAGGCTCCACATCACCCTGTTATTTGGTTATATGGTTACTGCCCAGCGTTGTAAATTATTTCTTGGATTACAAGAAGCACTGGACTTGTCATTCAGTGAAGAGTCACATACAATAGAAGAAAAAATAATAAAAGCAACAGGAAAGATGGGAGAAAAAGAAAACAAATTATAAAGCTGGAGGAAGGAGTAGGCAGCTGTACATCATATGAGTGGATGGTGGCTATCACTACCTACCACTTCTTGTTGCTTGTGATGATGTACAACAATGTGGAGGAAAGAACAGACAAGAAAGAAAATGATGAAGATGATTATGGTGGTGGTGAAGATTCTGGTCGTTGCTAACTACGATTGGCAATAACGATTACAGGGAAAGTTACAACGATGTTGGTAATGATGACGATGATGATGAAAAGACAAAATAACTTATCTTTACACAACCATTGATAGCGATGATTCTAGTTATGGTGAAAGGTGATGTGGGTTGGGTTCGATGATGATGATGATGATGATGATGACAAAAAATGGAGATACCTTGGCTTGCTTGAACTCCTGACCTCTGGTACAGAGACCCAGGCCGCTCGCCTGTGCTCAGTCTCATCTCCTCATTTTTCCTGTTATATTTCCATTAATGCAGCTTCGGGAAGACATTTGGCACTGGAAGCGTTGGGTATCGTCTACATTAACCCCTGCTCCATTAGGACTCAGCTAAAAAAAAAAAAAAAAAAAAAAAAAAAAAGGTGTCTTTAGGAAGCACAAATGAAATGTAATTAAGTCATCGTACTGAAAGGGTTCTTATAGTCTTGGAATAAATGTAGTAATGACTTTGAGTTCTGCATTTAATGTGTAATTCACCGGGTCGGTCAGGATCACTTTGATGGTCGTGATCGTCAGCTTTTACCCTCCCGGAAGGGAGCTGAGAGCTCATATAGTCCGATCTAAGGGCAAGGCTGTGACCTTCACACACGCACACACCCGTCCCCTTGCTCAAGGGGGACAGTAACCACCCACTTCGTCAGTGAAACTTTTCGCAACCTGAGCGAGGCGCGAACTCCCGTCCACCAGTTGGCAAGCGAGAGCGTTACCACTGCACCAGCGAGCGGTGTGTGTGTGTGTGTGTGTGTGTGTGTGTGTGTGTGTGTGTGTGAGAGAGAGAGAGAGAGAGAGAGAGAGAGAGAGAGAGAAGGGGGAGGATAGTATGAAGAAATTTCAAAATTAAAAGGACAGTATTACTGAAAGCTATTTTACCACATTGCCAATAAAAAAAGGGTTAACACTTCCAGCCATTCATCATCATCATCATCATCATCATCATCATCATCATCATCATCATGTTCACAACCATCCTTACTTTGTCCAACTGGAACATAGACTGGGAGAACTCTAGACAGAGGAACAAAAAAGTAGGAATTAGGCATGTTCGTTCGTCGACCGCGTGGCCTGCGTCGCGACATGATATTGTCAAAGAAGTAAAAGATATGGGCGATTTATTAAAGAAATAACGAAATAATGCCAAGTTGAAAATAAAGTTTTGAAGGAAGAAGAGAGAAACGGAGGAAATACAGTAACTCGGCAAACTTTTGTGCGGAGACCTAAGGATGAGAGAACAAAAAATGATAAAGGAAATGAAAAGGAGGGCTTTTGCAAGTTGGGTGGAACGCGGTGCACCTGTAGTAGAGTCCCAGACCGCTTCACCTTACTTCATCTCACCTCCTACCACTCCTGTAACTTGTGATGCTGTAATATACAGTAGTTCCCTGAACTAAGTACCGATGATGGTGGAGTTGCTGATAAGGACTATGGTAAAGATGATAATGATGATGATGATAATGTTGATATTGTGATGGTGGTGGCAGCGTCACTAATGAAGATGGCAGTGTACAGTAGAGTAGGCTGGTACTGACGTTAGATGATTTACCAAAAGTTTTTGTTAAATTATCCCCAAACACATCCTAAGCTACAGAGTGATCCAAAACTCTCCATGCATTGGAAAAATGTATTCCTATTTAAAACAATCTATCTCTATCTATCTATAGCCCGACGCCCTAATCCCGCAAAGGGTGGCCGCAGACAAAACGCCTCCAAGTCGCTCTGTCACCCACCATTTGACTACCCTCCCCCCAACTCACCCCTCCGTTCCTCATATACCTCTCAACTTCATCCCTCCACCTCATCCTCGGTCTACCTCTCCCTCTCCCTCCCTCCACCTCACTTACATACACCCTCTTAGTCAGTCTTTCATTCTCCATTCTCTTCACATGTCCAAACCACCTCAGTGTATTTCTCCTAATCTTCTCAAACACATCCACATCGACCCCACAGCGTTCCTTCACTTCTTCATTCGTCAACCTGTCCCTCCACGTCACTCCACATGCTCCTCTCAAGTAACTCATTTCCACTGCTCTCACTCTTGACTTGTTCCCCTCTTGCAAGGTCCATGCCTCGCTTCCATACGTTAGGGTAGGGATCACAATACTATCATGCAGTGACTTCTTAACTTCCATACTCACCTCCCTATTTCTCGTCACTGCTTTCAGTGTACCAACAACCTTCCTTCCTTGCTGTACCCTTTCACGCACTTCATCCCCCAAAGTTCCATCCTTACTCATCACACTACCCAAGTACTTGAATGCACTCACATTCTCCATATCCTCACCATCCAACCTCACTGCACACTCTGTGACTTCATTCCTCTCAAACACCATAACTTTACTTTTGTTTACATTAACTTTCAGATTCCTCCTCCTACACACTGTCCCAAATTCATTCACCAAACCTTGCAACTCCTATTCATCTTCACTCAACAATACTGTATCATCAGCAAACAGCAACACCGGAAGCTTCCAAATCTCACCCTCATTCATTAGAGCCACCCCCACATCCACTGCCCTACCCTGCACCTCCTTTACAACCCCATCCATGTATATATCAAACAGCCATGGAGACATCACACAACCCTGTTTCAGTCCCACATTGAGATCAAAGAACTCACTCAGCTCACCATCCACTCGCACCGTAGCCCTAGCTCCCTCGTACATACTCTTCACAGCACTCAACAATTTCCCCTCCACTCCATATATTCTTAATACCTTCCACATACCTTGCCTATCTATTCTGTCATAAGCTTTCTCCAAGTCCATGAAGGCAGCATACACTTTCCTTCCCTTCTCTAGATACTTCTCCACTAAACATCTTAGAACAAATATCTGATCTACACACCCTTTTCCCTTCCTAAATCCCCCTTGTTCTTCTCCAACTAGCTCCTCTGTCATATGCCTAACCCTATCAATGAGTATTCTACCATATATTTTGCCAGTCACACTAAGTAGGCAAATACCCCTATGGTTACCACATACTTCTCTCTCTCCTTTTCCTTTGTATAAAGGAACAATTATACCTGATTTCCAGTCCTCTGGAACCCTTCCCTCTTCCCAGGCCAATCTACACAACTTCCATATCCACTCCACAACAATCTCACCCCCATACCTAAGCATTTCACCACACACTCCATCAATTCCTGGGGCCTTTCCCGACTTAATTTTCTTCATGACTTCCACTACTTCCGCCCAACTGATCTCTTCCTCCCTCCTCTCATCTCTTCTTCTCCCAGCCATTCCCCAACCACTTATACTCGCACTGCTCTCACTCTCCACATTCAACAAATCCTCAAAGTGCTCCTTCCATCTCCTCAGTTTCTCTCTCTTCTCCACCAACAATCTAGTATTCCTATCTTTCACTCCCCTACTATTTCCCCTTTCACACCGCCTTACTTTCTTTACCTCCTTCCAAAACAATTTCTTACTCTTCCTCCATTTCACACTCAGATTCCTCCCAAACTCCTCATCCACTTTCTTTTTACTCTCCTTCACCAGTCTCTTAACCTCCCTTCTCCTGCTCACATATACCTCTCTCTTCTCTCTCTCATCTTCTCCCCTACCTCTACTCGCTAACCATTCACTATATGCCTTCTTCTTTTGTTCCACAGCTCGTTTCACCTCATCATTCCACCATGCTGTCCCTTGCACACCCTTGCATCTCCTCCTCACTCCATAAACCACCTCACAAGCTGCGCCTATCTCTTCCGTGAATATCTTACATACGTCTTCCACCCCTTCCATCTGCTCTAGCTCATACCTTCCCAGTCTTTCTTCCACTATGCTCTTATACTCTGTCATTTTCTCACTATCTTGCAATTTCTCCACTCTTCTCACAGGAGTTACTTCCTCCTGTCTTCCCCTTCATCTCCTCAACCACTTTCTTTGCAGCTTTACCTTGGCCATCACTAAGTGATGGTCCGAGACTCCATTCCCCCACCCTCTCCACATTCTTGCATCCAACACTTGTCTTCTCATTCGCTCATCCACACACACGTAGTCTATCATTGCCTTTCGTTCAACAAGTTCACCATCCATCCTCCTCATTACTCTCCATGTATACCGGTGGATCATCTTATGCCGAAAGTAGGTGTTGGCTAATGCCAACCCCTTACAAGCACAGATGTCCACCAAAGCACTCCCATTCCCATCTACGTCAGCTGGCACACCCCACTGACCAACCACTCCATCCACTCATACATTCCCAACTTTGCCATTCATGTCTCCAATCAACAGCACTCTCTTGCTCCTCTCAAACTTGTCCATACACGCTTCTACACTCGCCCAAAACTCATCTTTCACTCTTGCCACTCGATCCTCTGTCAGGGCATACACACATACAATCGCCCACGCTTGTATACCTACTTTCATCCTCACCCATACAATCCTTGCACCCACTGTTCCATACTCTCTTATATTCTCCTTCCACTTCTTGCTTATCATCAGACATACTCCCTCTCTTGCCCTCTCATTTTCATTGACTCCCGCACATATACCTAAACCATATTCCCATTCTCTCACCCTTTCACCTTACCATTTAGTTTCAGTCAGGGGAGGCGGTGGCTGAATCGGTAGAGAGGCGGCTTGCAGTCCTAATGGACCCAGGATCGAATCTCGGTTGGGGCAGGGAACAGTTTAAGGATTTGAATTTCCTAAAAGCAGACTTTCCTGATCTACCAGATGACCCGCCGACATGTCGTAAAAGTACCCCCGCCAATACCAATACACCAGTCCTGTATGAGACAGCCCTAGCATGTATTCAATATGGACGGTGGGTGTTAGCGCCGAAGTGGTGACATGTGGAGGTGTAGGAGGACTACTGGGCCTTGGGATAGGCAACTGCCCCCAAGAAATAGGCCCTGAGCCTTTCCCCAGAGTCAGACACATAAAATATATATATATATATATATATATATATATATATATATATATATATATATATATATATATATATATATATATATATATTTTTATGCGAGGAAGAAGGAACCAAAGGCCATGAGCCCGCAGTAACAGTTCCCTCCTAGAGAAAAACAAAATACAATATAGAGCCAAATTCAAGATCCGATAATTTTGAGATGCCTGGACACACTGCGTTTGAAAGACTGGAGATCATAGGCAGCAGGAAATACAGACAGAGGGAGACAGTTCCAGAGTTGACCTGTTGTATAAATGAAAGCCTGGGAGTAACGGTTAATTCTTACATTAGAGAGTTGGACAGAAAAAGGATGAGAGTCTGCTGCCAGACGGGTGCTACGCGCCCGTCGTAGAGTTGGAGGAATGCAAGCAGACAGTTCAGAGGAGCAGTGACCATTAAAGTAGCGATAGAAAAGAGATAAAGATGCAACAGTGCGGCGAAGAGACAGAGGTTGAAGGGAGTCAGTAAGAGGAGGAGAGTTAATGAGACGAAAAGCCTTTGACTCCACCCTATTGAGAAGAGCTGTATGAGGGGAGCCTCCCCACACATGAGAGTTGTACTCCACACAGGGGTGGATAAAACCCCTTTATAGAGTCAACAATTGCGCAGGGGTAAAGAAAGAGCGGAGTCAGCTTAGCACACCCAATCTCTTGGAAGCAGATTTTACAAGAGATGTAATATGATCTTTCCAAGATAAGTCCCGAGTAAATGAAACCCCAAGCATGTTCAAGGATGATGTAGGATTAAGCTGAATATTATTAAACATTAGTGGGTATACCTGTGGAAGATTTTGTCGGGTTGAAAGGTGTAAGAACTGAGTCTTAGATGCATTAAAGACAACCATATTATTTTTACCCCAGTCAGAGATACGAACCAAGTCAGACATTAGGTGTGCCATAGCCTCATCCCTTGTTTGTTGAAGTAACTGTTGAGATGGGCGTTGCGGGAACCGAATGGAAAGGTGAAGGGTGGAGTCATCAGCGTATGAGTGGATAGGGTTAGATGTACAGCTTAGAAGATCATTGATGAATAAAAGGAAAAGAGTTGGTGATAGGACAGAGCCCTGAGGAACACCACTGTTGATAGATCTAGGAGAAGAACGATGGCCGTCTATAACAGCGGCTATAGAACGACCAGAAAGGAAGCTAGCGATGAAGGCACAGATAGAAGGATAGAAACTGTAGGAGGGCAGTTTGGAAATTAAAGATTTATGCCAGACTCGATCGAAAGCCTTTGAGATGTCAAGTGCAATGGCAAAGCGTTCGCCAAAGTCCCGAAAGGAGGATGACAAGGAGTCTGAAAGATAGGTGAGAACATCGCCAGTGGAGCGTCCCTGACGGAACCCATACTGACGATCGGAAAGAAGGTTGTGATAGGAAAGATGCCTTAAAATTTTTCTATTAAGAATTGACTCGAAAACTTTTGAAATACAGGACGTTAAAGCAATTGGACGATAGTTGGAGGGTTGGGAGTGGTCACCCTTCTTTGGGACTGGCTGAATGAGAGCAAACTTCCAGCAAGAAGGAAAGGTACAAGTTGACAGACAAAGACGAAAGAGTTTGCCTAGGCAGGGTGTAAGCACAGAAGCACAGTTCTTGAGAACAACAGGAGGGACCCCATCAGGCCCATATGCCTTGTTAGTACTGAGGCCAGTGATGGCAGAAAATACATCAACTGAAGAAATTTTAATGTCAGCCATGAGGAAGTCAGAGGGGGGAAGTGATGGAGGAACAGAACCGGAATCGTCTAAGGTAGAATTGGAGGAGAAAGTCTGTGCGAAGAGATCTGCTTTATCAGTAGAAGAAATAGCTACAGAACCATCAGAGTAGAAAAGAGGAGGGAAGGATGATGAGGTAAAGTTGTTAGAAAGATTTTTGGCAAGATGCCAAAAGGAGCGGGAAGAATTCGAGTTGGAGAGTTGAGAGCATTTAGTATGGATGAAATTATTTTTAGTAGAGCGAAGAACAGACTTAGCACGATTCCGGGCAGAAACGTAAAGATGATGTGATTCAGGGGTGGGTTGGCTCCGGTACCTTTTGTAGGCCCTCTCCTTGTTGCGGACAGCATTAGGACAAGCGTGATTAAACCAAGGCTTTCTTGCATTAGTCAAAGGATATGAGAAAGGAATGTATGCTTCCATGCCCGAGAGAATAACCTCCGTAATGCGCAAGGCACACTCAGATGGCTCACGGCCATGGAAGCAATAATCATTCCAGGGAAAATCAAAGAAGTACTGCCTGAGGGCCTCCCAGTCTGCGGCTCCAAAATGCCACAGACGACGTTTCCCTGGAGGGTCCACAGGCCGTACCGGAGTGATAGGACAGGTTAAGGTAATAAGGTTGTGATCGGAGGAGCCCAACGGAGAGAAAAGATTAACAGAGTAAGCAGAAGGATTAGTTGTGAGGAAGAGGTCAAGTATGTTGGAGCTCTCTCCAAGGCGGTCAGGGATACGGGTAGGGTGCTGTACAAGCTGCTCTATGTCATTAAGGATAGAAAAGATGTAGGCTTGTTCACCAGGTGGATCCGTGAAAGGAGAGGAGAGCCAAAGGTGGTGGTGAACATTGAAATCTCCAAGAATGGAGATTTCAGAGAAAGGAGAAATGGATAGAATGTGTTCCATCGTAGAAGTAAGATAGTCGAAGAATTTTTGATAGTCAGTAGAATTAGGGGATAAGTAAACAGCACAGATATATTTAGTCAGAGAATGACAGGAAAGCCGAAGCCAGAGTGTGGAGAATTCAGAAGAATCAAGTTCAGGAACTTACGAGGAGAGCAAGATAAGTCGTTGCGTATATATACACAACAGCCACCTTTGGCTTTGAAATGAGTATAGAGAAAGTAGGAGGATACAGAAAAGGGTTTGCTGTCAGTTGCCTCAGACAGCTGAGTCTCCGTTAGAAAAAGAAGGTGAGGTTTAGAGGAGGAGAGGTGGTGCTCAACAGAGCGAAAGTTAGAGGAAAGGCCGCGAATGTTGCAGAAATGAAGAAGAAGAGAGTCAGACAGTGGTTCCAGGCATCTTGAGTCGTCACCGGGAGAGGGGCAGATGGTGGGGGCATTTATGGTCCCCCCCCCTGGGGACTCCGAGGCTTGGTAAAACGACGCCATTTTGGGTAAATTTTGATTAGGAAGTGTAGTGTGTACTGTGCATGTAGTTTGGTGAAGATAGTTAGAGAAATTTGTACTGGAGAGCATGCTGGCCTACTCTCTGTGTAACTGAGACACTGAAAAAGTTCAGCAAAGGTGGATGGTCAGGAACTAGTCCTGAGGGCTGATGAAACGGGAGCTCCAGCACTCCCTGTCATCAGCTTTCCATCCACCTCGGGAGTACTGCCCTGCTCGACTGGTGCTACAGTCTACTCCACCAAATATATATATATCCACTTTTGCATCCTCAAGCACCTGAACAATCTCTCTCTCTTTCACTTCATCATTCACTCCTCTCACATTCCACGTTCCCACCCTAAGAATGTCCTTCGTCCGTTCCTTAGTCGTCAACGTATGGTCCGTCCGGGTCCGAGGCGCTTTATTCGCTTTTTTAGTTAGTTCTTTTTACGGGGTGGGGCACTAACCCACCACCAACCCTTTTAGTCGCCTCGTACGATAAGCAGGGATACTGGGGGTGTATTTAAAACAAATAATCACTTTATTCCCAAAACCTGCTCTACACGGCTGCCATTACTTTAAAAACACACACGGATGCGTCTCTCCCACTCATGATGAACTCGCGTTAACACAAAGGCATTCTAGAAGGGTACCTGGAAAGAGATACAATTATTCCTATGTATGGAGACTTTTGGTCCACCCTGTAGTGTATTTTGTGATGGTTTACTCACCCAGGAAAAAACGGAGCCCGCAAAGTGGGGTACCGCGAAAGACGAGGCTAACTGTACTCGTCTCACTGTCGTCACGATACACTTTAGCCTGGAAATATAAACAATTAATTAGTTATTACTAGACTCTACAGTTAGTTATACTGCCAAGTGTGTAATGTATCAATGGCTCTGGTACTACCACTATTGTTGGTAGTTTATTCCACTGTTCCATTACACGTATATTAAAGTATTATTTAAATGGATCAGTGTTATATTTCCTGCATTTGAGAGTCATCCCAGTATTCTAGTCACAGTATCATTCATTATTCTGAATAAAATTTCATAACTGATGTCGAACTTGTTAAGAATTTTAAATAAATCGTCTTTGTACTGACTCTTTGTCACATGAAACATATATAATATTACTTTAATTGTCATTACATCATCTCGTCTACTGAGTCTCTGCAGCTTGTAATGCTGTAACAGTGTGGAGAATGGAAGAAAGAAAAAAATACGGACAGACAAAGATGTACAAGTACTGGAGAGAGAGAGAGAGAGAGAGAGAGAGAGAGAGAGAGAGAGAGAGAGAGAGACAGAGACAGAGACAGAGAGAATGGTGAGCGAAACAAGGAAAATGAAAAAGAGAGAGAAAAGAAGAGGTAAAAATGGAGATTCTAGGACATAAGAATGAAGGGGTAATAATAACCGAAAAAAAAAATCATTACAGAAAAAAGAAAGATGAAACCACAATAAAATAAACAAAAAAAAACAAATAGGGAGATACCTGTGGCAAAGTTTGAACTTGTGGCGACGGAAGTGGAGTCCGAGGCGGCTCCACATGACTTTTTTGTTATTAACTTACTACCTCCATTATAGATCGTGATGCAATATGAGTGTGGTGACTTTGATCTATTGCAATTAATGGTGCTAGAGATCATCATGATGACGATTATGGTGACAGCGATTTAAGATATACTTAATGAGACACCAATGAGCGATGTTGACCATGATGATCATTGCAATGGGAGTTGAGGTAATGACGATGTTGATGCCTAATGAATTTAGCTTTGTTGATAATCTTAATTCATCTTGTCTCTTGCCTTTCATGTAATATAAATGAGAAAGAAGTGAAGAAGACATAGTAAGAAATGGGGAAAATCTGAAAAATAAGAGAGAAAACAATACGAAAAAATATAATTGATATAAGTGAATTAATGAAGAATCTGCCAAAAAACAAGAGACCGAAATCCGAAGGTAAACAGGAAAAGCGAATGAATGACAGGAAGAAATGAAAAAAATAGAGAAGGAAAAGGAAAGAAGAAAACGAACGAATGAAAAATGAAGAAACATAAGGAGTATAACAAGAAAGATAAGAAAGTGAAGGAGGAAAGAAAAAAGAAAAAAATAGCCAGTACGGAACGAGGTGGAACTCCAGACACCTTTATCAGAGTCCCTGGTCGCTCCACCGTACTTCACCTTGGCTCCTTCTTCCCTTGTTGTTTTAGTACTATAATATTGTGAAGAAAGAGAGAAAACGTAAACAAAGGAGAAAGAAGCAGAAAGGACAAAGAATTAAAAGCTAGATGGAATGAAAGGAAATGAGAAAAGAGGAACGGGGAAAACAAAGTAAATGGAAGAAATGGAAAGAAAGAACTGTACAAAGAAAGAAAGAAATGGGACGAAATGAAAGGAAACGTGAAGGAGAAAGAAAGAATATATATAAAGAAGGAACGTGAAGTATAAATGGTAAGGGTGTTAACTTGGTACAGGTACACCTATAGTCACAGGCCGCTCCACCTTATGTCATCTCGCCTTCTGCCTCTCTTCTAGCTTGTAATGCTGAAACATGGTGGAGAAAGAAAGGATAAAGTCATTAATGATAAACAGAGGAATAACATGAAAAAACACGAAACGAAAGAGATAAGATAAAAAAAGAAAAAAGACAGACAAAAGAAAAAAATTAAGGAATAAAAATCAGAGACCGAAAATTAAAAAAAGAAAGAAGAAAGTTGAACGAAATAATGGTAGACAGAAGGAAAATAAGAAACGAGTGAACGTAAAAAATTAGATCTTAAGAAAATTTAACAGTGAAGACACGTGAAGGTGTGAACTGGGTAGAGATGCAGTAGAGCCCCAGGCCGCTGCATCTTAATTCATCTGGCCTCCTACCTCTCTTGTAGCTTGTGATGTTGTAATGTAGTGGCGGCTCAGATGTAATGAGCCTAATGGTGAAAGAGTTAAGAGTACCGTAAAAATTATGTATGTTAATTCTGACTGTGACCTTTATAATTTACGGATACTAACTGAGATGGTGATAATGGTGGAAATGGTGGTTAATGTGATGGTGGTGGTAATACTGATGTACAAAACATTAGAGCCGATTATAATTACATCATTTCATATCACTTCTCGTAAAGCCGGTGATGCTGCAGCTTCGGTATATTAGAGAAAGATATAAGAAGGCGAAAGTTGCTGTTGTTGTTGAACTCCAGTCTGTCTGGCCGAGCAGACCCATCAACCGCAAGCAAGCAAGTAACAGGGAATAATACTTAAGAAGGAAAAAATAGAAAAATGAAGTAATATGATGGAAAGGAAAAAGAATAGAACTAATAAAACATAAGCAAGAATGGGAGACATAAAGGTAAAGTAAAAAGGAAGAGTGGATGACAAATAACAGGAAGGCGAAAGGGAAAAAAATGAAGAATATAAATAAGAAAAAACAGAAATGAAAAGGACAGAAGAAATGTGAACAAGAAACAGGGGCAATAAAAGGAAAAGGAAGGAAGGGAGAAAAGGGAACTTAGAAGAAAAAAGAAAAGATAAGGAGGCACAGGCGGAAGCCGGGTTGAACTCCAGGCACCTTCATTTACGTCCCAGGCCGCTCCACCTTGCTGCATCTCGCCTCCTACCTCTTGTACCTTGTGATGCTGTAATATCGACGAGAAAGACACAAAGAAAAGTTATGGCAACAAAAAAAAACTGAAACAAAAAATGAAAGAGAATGGTGAAAGCAGGGAAAAGAGCAAGATCGAAATTGCTGAGGTAAAATAGAAAGAAATGAGGAAGAAACTAAGAAATGGAGAAAAAAGAAGAGGAGAAAATTATTCAAAAGCAAAGGAAGAAAAAAGTTCGATGGATGAAAATAAACCCGTAAAACAGGATGTGTAAAGGTATGATGTAGTGTAGACAGGTATATTAGTGCCAGGCCACTCTAATTATCTCCATATCGCCTCCTGCCTTCCTGCTTGTTTATAATGTTTTAATACTCTGCCCATTTTAACTTGGTCTGAACGTGTCATCTCTCCACCTTGATTGTTGATCTATAACAAGGGATAAACACTGGAACATGGTGCAATACTCTGTTTACTTAAACATGGCGCAAAATTGCCAGCTCTCAATCTTGAGTGCAGAGCTAGAACAAGTGGCTATCATTGGGTATCTTGCTATGTTCTCTCCCATTTAATTTGATCAAAAATTCCCACCCCTCCATCGT
The DNA here is from genome assembly GCF_032717465.1 of Coenobita brevimanus. Lineage (NCBI taxonomy): Eukaryota > Metazoa > Arthropoda > Malacostraca > Decapoda > Coenobitidae > Coenobita > Coenobita brevimanus. The sequence goes on along the minus strand of NC_137062.1, from coordinate 9,102,801 downwards.
TAATGATGATCTTTAACAAAGTACTCTATAATAATTTATGATCCAAGTCATGACGGAGTGAAATTGAAAGGTTGTAGAGCCGTTGTAATATTAATCTACCATTGAGCTAAGGAAAATGAAAACCTTTGCCAGGTTAAGGTAGACGAACTATAGTGGTGGCCTAGATCTAATGTAGCTAATAATGATGGTGGTAATGATGATGTAGGCTATTTTTGATGACAAAACAAAAAGCTAATGGATAATAATGCTGCTATTAATTAATGGTTATATTAGTAATGATGATGGAGGTTGGTTCTCATGATTATGAAAATGGTATGCATGATGAGGACGATGATGTTGATGATGATTGAATGAGTAATCATGATAAAGATTGTGCTAGTGGCAGTGATGGTGGTGTTGCTTAGTAATGATGGCGATGACATTACTTCATGTCACTTCCTACTTCTGTAGCTTTTACTGTAACATAATGGCGGGGAAAAGGAAGGTAATGAAAGAATATATAAAAGAAATAAAGATGTGGGAGAAAGGGAAATACAACGAAAAGAAGGATTGTTTTACTAAGCGCGTTCAATCACATTCACATCCACACAGTGCTCCTTCACTTCAATATTTGTCTGTCCATCTCCATGTAATGCTGCATGTTCTTCTCAGATTACAGTTCCATTCCTCTCAGACTTATTTTGTGTTCCCACAACAGGGTCCAAGCTTCAGTTCCATACGTTAGAGTGAGGATCACAATACCATCATGCAGCGACTTCTTTACTTCCATCCTCACTTCTTCATTCTTTATTAATGCTACCAATCAATCAGCAACCTTTCTTCCCTGTTGCATCTTATCATTCTTACTTACCACACTACCTATAATACTTAAATAATATTAAAACACAACTCACAGTTCACTCTGCTCCTATTACAGTACAGTCTGCCACACTACAACACGCATATTTACCACATGTACCACACTATCACAGCACAGACGGTCTATAATAATTTCAACAAAAGACCTCTGAGAGCAACCACCCGAAGTCGCTCTCCTGACTCGTTTTTTGTCCACTTGACTTTGATACTGATATTGTAAATAAATCTAACGCAATCTTTTTTCTGCTATTTTGTGCAGTACATGGATATTTTCTTTAGAATCAGTCCAAACAGCTTTATACATTTTTTTAACAATAGCTCTATACTGCAAAATGATACCATCACCTTGAGTCAGTCTCTCGCAATCCTGTCAGATCTGCTATGATTCTGCTCGGCGTCCTTGAATTCCAGAGTGTTTTGCACTCTTCATTACCTCCCATTGTAGTGGTTACACAGTACCTGTTTAACATGTCTCGCCTTGTCTGATATATTAACACAGGAGTTGGCTGATACTCCCACACTGTTTTGGATACAGCTGGTCAACAGCGAACCGTCTTTCTTAGTCGGTTGTTCTCAGTGAGTACGACCTTGTCAATGCATTATATCCCTGCACACCAAATAAACACACTTCTAATTGGCTCTTGCCTGTTAATTCTTCTTCGGTGGAAACGGGTTTTGAAAGCTCTCATCCTTCGCTTCATTCCTCTTTGCAGCAGGAAAAATCATAGCGGTTGGATATCATTGTCGATGACCCTCTACTGTTGATCGGCGAACTGAATAATCAGGCAAAAGATACGTATTCTGGATCAGGAGGACTGAGAAAATAGAAATAAATTTTGTGCTTTGCTTGTTCCTGCATCCTTGGTATCCTTATGGTCTCTCTCTCTCTCTCTCTCTCTCTCTCTCTCCTTAACCCTTCCTTTACATTTTCGGTTTGTCACTACATTCCCATCTTCCGCCATTTACTTTATTCTACATTTTCATTAATTTTCACGTTTACTTCTCACAGTCTTAAGCTCCTATGACTCACTACAAGGTAATGAAAATCGTTTGGCCTTACCTTCAGTTAAATACCAGGGCTGTTCTGATCACTGAATATATTTGTCCTTCCCACCTTCTGGACTCCTTGGTCGGGATGAAAAGACAAAATAAAAGGTAAGATTCGTGAACATAATGAAGGAGAGACAGATAGACATATAGATAGATGGAGACATGGATAGATACGTAGGCTGGTAGGCAAATAGGTAAGCATATGTTGACAGAGATTTTAACAACGTTATAGATAGATAGATATGCAGACAGATTTTGATACAGACTTAATGACCATAAGTAGACATGCAGGCTGACAAACAAAAAGATAAATGAACAGAAAGGCAGACAGTGATAGGCATAGAGATAAGAGAGTAAAATAATATAGATACACTAGATGGAAGACAGACAGAAGCGGAACAGTCAACGATGGTAGATAACTGGGTCTTGTTACTGACAGCCCATGATCGAACCCGAAGTAGGACTGCTTTTATTATTTCATGCACACTCTAACAGATGAGTTTTATTTTATGGATTTAATTTTTTCCTCTCTCTCTCTCTCTCTCTCTCTCTCTCTCTCTCTCTCTCTCTCTCTCTCTCTCTCTCTCGTGTAGGTAACTGCACCAGCAATGGGTCTTATATCCTACACTGTGTTCCTCTCCGTTCACGCACTCCTTCATCCATATTCCACCACGCACCCATCACAGTGTTAATACTGTTACCATTAACCCTCTCACGGTAACCACAACTCTACTACTCTATTACAACTAAAGCCATACCATTTTATTTATATGAGAGTGAGTTACAGGAACTTGACCGTTAAAAAAAAAAAAAACATAATTAACCCTCTCAAGGTAGGGACAACTCTGGTATAGTATTATAACTACCACCAGACGGTTTTATGCATCTGAGAGTGAGTCATAGGTGCCCGATGTTAAGACACGAGAAATAATACCCACCCGGGATAAAATAATGCCACCCGAGATTACCTCTGACACTTATACATATACACAGATACACAGACACATAGATACCCTGCTGGATGGAAGGAGGGACATTACCTCTGACACTTATACATATACACAGATACACACACACATAGATACACTGCTGGATGGAATGAGGGACATTACCTCTGACACTTATACATATACACAGATACACACACACATAGACACACTGCTGGATGGAAGGAGGGACATTACCTCTGACACTTATACATATACACAGATACACACACACATAGATACACTGCTGGATGGAAGGAGGGACATTACCTCTGACACTTATACATATACACAGATACACACACACATAGACACACTGCTGGATGAAAGGAGGGACATTACCTCTGACACTTATACATATACACAGATACACACACACATAGACACACTGCTGGATGGATGGAGGGACATTACCTCTGACACTTATACATATACACAGATACACACACACATAGATACACTGCTGGATGGAAGGAGGGACATTACCTCTGACACTTATACATATACACAGATACACACACACATAGACACACTGCTGGATGGATGGAGGAGAAAGTCGAGATGTTTCTTTTATATACATTTCAAGCTACAGTTCTTCACTTGGGCCAAGTTTTGCTTTTTGTTTCTGTTTGAAGGATATATTTTTAAATAATCCATGTCTGTAAGACGTGAACAAATTCGTTCGTCGTAAGGAAAAATAATTAAATGTTGTAAATCCATGACAAAAATTTTAATGTGATAGTGTTAATATTTTTAGTGTGCCAGATTTTCTCTTGATCATAGTAAAATCGTGTGACGTCAGCGGAAATGAACTGCAAGTAGGTAATTGGCAGGCAAAGGGTTAAAGGCGTTTTGTTGTGGCTACCCTGGATGTACTATGGCATTGGGTGTTGAGCGAGAGATGGCGAGAGAGACGGACAATTAGATGGACTGAACAGGAGAGAGGCAGACATACACGCTGGTACGAAAATGAACGGGGGGAGATAATGACGGAAAGACAGATAGACGGCAGGGTAGACAGACAGAATGACAGACAGAAAAACAAGCACAGTGATATTGAGACACAAACAGATAAATGATTATATAGACAGACAGCGTAATAGACCAATGGTTTGGGTTTCCTACACTGTCTTACTCTCCGTTCAAGCACTCATTCATCCATATTCCAGCATGCACACACAATCCTTCTCATGGTAGGGACAACTCTAGTACTGCATGCCAGCTAACGACGGGTGATTTTATTCATCTTAGTGTGGGTCATAAGAGCCTGATGTTAAGACACGAGAAATAATACCAACCCAGGATAATCTCTGACAAACACAGTAACAGATAGACTGACAGATAGATATATAGGCCAGTGCATGGGAGGAAAAATAAAAAGATACATAAACTTATCTACCCATAGTTTGTTGAAAATGCAGAAAATACATAAATACACAGATAATTATATAGGCTGATGGAATGACAGATGACTGGATACTTAGGCAGGCAGGTAGACAGAAACCACTACAGCCAACACAGGTAATTAACCGGGTCTGGTTAGTGAGGCCCACGAACGAACCCTGACGGTTTTGTGGTTTCTTTTTCCTGTTTTACTTTTTTTTTTCTTTCTGTATATCTCGTTCTTACCTACACGACTGACAGTATCCATCCTTCCCGTACTTGTTCGTTGTCTGCGTCATAATTTTGTCACATAAAAATAGTTCATGTAATGCCTTTCATTGCCACAGCCGGAGAAAGAAGTGTCAGCGAACTATTGCTAATGGCTGTACATAAGCTGACTTCAGCAATATTAACACCTTCACTACAAGTGACCTTTACAAAGCTGAATAAAGCAATCTGGCCCAAGGAGGCTGAAATAAGGAAAAATACTAAAAGGGTAAAAAGACATTGTTTCCAACCACCACAGTACAAAAGAGCTTCTAAGCTGAATAAAATCGTCAGTTGGAGCAAACATGAAAATACAAAACAACACCGTACTTACAGGGATAAATAATTCACCAAGTTGTGGCCGTGACTTTACCAGAAACCCTCACAGCTGACTTGGAGAGAAACCGGAGGTGTGGCTGAGAACCAGGTTTCCATCGCGATAGTACTTGTGGGTTTCTTTTCAAGCGGCCACTTACATATTGTTATTAATTCTCTCAGGCTTCTATCACTCGCTCTCAGCTGAATAAAATCGTGTGCAGTTTGCTGGAATCGGCCACTTATACATTTGTACAAATTCTCTCACGCTTTAATGACTCGCTCTCAGGTGAATAATATGGTCTGGGGTCTGCTGGAATATACGAGTAACGCCAGAGTTGTGCTGACCATGAGCGTGCCAATGGTTACAGTATTATCTCTCACAGGTTCCCTATGATGCATTCTCAGATCAACCAATCTCCTGGCGTTAGCTGGCAGGGAGTGCTAGAGTTGTTCCTATCATGAGAGTGTTAATGGTAACCGTATTAACTCTCTCAGGCTGCTATGACGCACTCTCACCTGAATAAAATCTACTGGCGTTACCTGGAATAGACAACAGTACCAGAGTTGTCCTGACCAGGAGACGGTTAAATAGTTATTATTGTTATTTACTGACGGAAAATCCTAATTGAGGATGATGCTAATGGTATGGTCTCTCTCTCTCTCTCTCTCTCTCTCTCTCTCTCTCTCTCTCTATCCAAAGTGTGGGTACACACTTCACTCTGGACAATTCAACACCACAGGCGATGGCTATTGCAAGATGTCCGATGATTCCACCCCATATTGGTCAACCTGCTTTCATGAGGCTGCATCCCGTACAATGACTCTGACATTTCCGGGTTAGTATTATTATATCAAGACTCAGGTGATAAACTAATATTCTCGTTGGGTCCACAGGAGCTTCATTGGTCACTTGTGATATCCTGGGATCCATCCTACACCATAATAACCACCTACCCAACATGCACTAACATCAACACTGCTATTCCAGTTAACACCAGGCGATTTTACTGAGCTGAGAGGGGGTACAGGCACAGGACGTTGTTAATCCTGTCACCATTAATCCTCCCATGGTGGCAACAACACTGGTACTCTGTTCCAGATAACGCCAGACGGTTTTGTTCAGTTGAGAGACACTATATGAGGCTGGTATTGTTAATAGTGTCACTATCAACCCTCATATTGTGGGCATAACTCTAGTATTGTATTCCACTTAATATCAGACGATACTATCCAGCTGATAGTGAGTCATAGTAGTCTGAGTGAGTTATTACTGTCATCATTAACCCTCTCATGACAGCAACAACTCTAGTAATCAATTCCAGCGAACGCCAGATGATTTTATTGAGCTGAGAGTCTGTCACCGGTGCCTGAGTGTTAGGCTGAGAAGCTAATACCTAACCGAGATGAATTATGCCACACACATACATAGATACACTGCAGGTTTAATGGATGAACTTGAAAAAGAAAATTCATGCCTGGATCATTAGCAAGTCTGAAGAACATGTACATAACTTGACGATTGATATGAAATCCCTGTAGCTAAATAATTACAGATAAAATAGTTAGACTTGCAGATAGACAGGAGCCACGAGAGCTAACAGGTTGACACCTGGGTCGGCTTTCCTAGGCCCTTGATCGATACCAGTGCAGGCTGACGGTTTCTTTTTTTCATTGTTGGCCTCTCTCTCTCTCTCTCTCTCTCTCTCTCTCTCTCTCATAATCCTTCTCCCTTCTTACTTCATCGTTTCCTTTCCTCCTCATCCACTCGATCATACTTGTTATTCCTATCTTCTTTGACCACTTCCTCTTCCTCCTTCCACCATCCTCATCTTTGCTCTCCTACCATCCTCTTCCTCCTCCTACCCTTCTTTTCTTTCCACTCACATCCATTCTTACTTCCCTATATCATCTATATTCCTTCCTACTCCATCCCTCCTCACTCCTCACTCTCTCCCTCATCCTCATCCCATCCTACTCTATTCTGCCCTTCCCAGGCAGTTCCCTCTTCTGTCTCTTCCTTTCCCTTGCATTCTCTCCCCAAACCCGTTACTTCCCTCCTATACTCCTTACCACCATCCCATCCCCTACCATGCATTCTCTCCATCACCATCCCATCCCCTACCATGCATTCTCTCCATCACCATCCCATCCCCTACCATGCATTCTCTCCATCACCATCCCATCCCCTACCATGCATTCTCTCCACCACCATCCCTTTACTTCCTAGGCATTCCCTCTGATATGCCTTCACTCTCCCGTGCACCCAGGACATTACCAACGCACCTTTCTTTCCCATCACCAACCTGTCTGTTTTTGTCCTCTCCCACCACCATGTGTTTTGTACCTTTGCCAAGCAGCTCTCCTCTCCACTATAGCACCCCATCCCCTCCAGCTTTTTCTTCCACCATACCACCCCAGCCCATTCATTTCTTTCCCCCTTCACGTCATTCCATCCCATCCCACTGGCTCTTTCACCCACCAAACCAACTCATCTATCCAGCTTTTTTCCAAATCGTCCCACCTCATCCTGTCTACCCGCTTTTGCAACTACAAGAATCCTCTCTTCAGCACCAGCTTTTTGCAACTGTCTTCCTTCTCCTACCACATCACATCACACCATCTTGCTTTACACATGTCTAAACAGACCGTCAAGCTCTTCCCACACCACATCTTACCATTTTGCTTTCCCCACACCAAATCGCATCTCACCACACCATTTATTTTCTTCGCATGATTGGACCTTTTTTTCTGGGTGCAATAATCACGCCTCCTGCTTCCATGGGTCCGAAAATCGAGTGGTGCCTTATTTAGGGCAACAAACTTAGAGAAAACACTGTTTACAAACGTTCATTATTTGATCAGTTTCCTTCCTGAAACAGCCTTAGCACCCTGGCAATGAACAGTACAAATAGTCTCTTACTTAATTAACGATGAATCAATTTACAAAACACATAGTTTTATATGGTCTATGAAAATTACATATAAAGTACTATTTCATGTCTCTTAGACCTTTGTTTAAGATTTTTGTTAACTCAGGTCTGTTTTCCATCTTATAGTTTAAAAGTAGGAGAGAGAAAGGTACGTTGGAGTATCTTTGTGCATTAGCATCACTTCAAATGAATTTTACTTATATAGAGCTTACATAAATATCGATTTGTACATAATGTCTCTCAAGCCTAACCATTACTTAACTAGGAGTCAACCTGCAATGGTTAGGTTATCTCTTACCACTTGAAACTGTTAAAGTTACCAACAGGTAACGATGTGCAGTTATAATGCGAAGACAGGGTGCAGACGATGGGGAGAGAGAGAGAGAGAGAGAGAATCACCATTGCCGGACCCTCACCATAATTGCACACACTGACTCTCACCCTACTTCTCTGCTACGTTTTTCCCTTCGTCGATGAAGAGGTCATCATCAGAACTTGACTTTAACTGAGATGGCTGGAGAGGAGGGGAACCGAGAGAGAAGGAATAAATCAGATACTGGAGCATTTATGAACAATATTAGATTTCTGTAAAAGAAATGACTGAGAGATTAAGACAGGGTGGAATATAGTGCCTACTTGAACCCTCTTCACGTTCATATGTAGCTGGCATACAGAGATGGCAAACACTATTGATGCTTCATTCTGTACATTCCTTCATGAATTCATAACGTGATATATATTGACTATTTTTATGACAGAACATTTTGCACCTGTACAGGGAAGTCAGGAATGAGTGGATGGATAAACAGACGATTTCACTAAGTATTCTGGTAACAGTTTTCCTTTTATTTTTTATTTTTTTATTCTGATCGTGTCTGGATCCCGACCACCCTATGTATCTGTTGGAAACAAGATTAAGATGATGACGAGGCTGATGGTGATTCATAAGTTATAAGAGATGATGATGATGATGGTAAATGGAGGGGTATTGTAAGGGCGTAATATGAAATGAACGCGGGGAGATGGATCTTAAAAAAAAAAAAAAAAAAAGGCTCCTAACTCTTTGTGAACGACATCCGTTTTTAATCGTTTTAGGAAAAAGTTCTCATACTGAAGGGGTTACTGAAGCCACTACCTCCACCAGTTAGATTTTTTTTTTTTTTACACCGAAAGACGGCGCGAGAAAACAAAAACGATATTATAAAGCACGTCGTTGAAGTGGAAAGGTTTATCAATAATAACTTACACAGAACAGACTGGAGGTGACAAGTGCAGGTAATGAGGATCCCACAGCCCAACACTTTTGTAAAGATTGCATTATGGAAATATTACATTCAGTCTTGAAGATACCCCTCGTGTGAAAGGGGTTAAAAATGTGTCTAGCAGCCTCTTCGCTCCAATGACTTATAAAAATAAGATTTAACGAACACCAGCCGATTTATTCATCTTAAGTGATAACTACTACAAGGAGAGTTAGAATGGGTCCATTTGTGCTGGAGAAAGACACCTTCGCGTAAAGTCTCCCACATATGTAACCGTGCAGCAGTTATACAAACATCCCTCACCTCCTCCCTTACCCAGTGATAGAAAAATAATGGACTGCAGTGAGGTAATATCAGCCTGCAGTCCGCCGGGATCCAGAGCCACAACAGCAACAACAACAACAACAACAACAACGAGTCCACTAAACCCTTCACTGTACTGACGCCTTTATATTATAGTCCTGCTGGTGTTAGATAATTCCATTGTGGGGACCAAGATCTTACATAGTGGAGAGATTAAGCACCTTATTGCTTCCTTCTTCTCACCTGACACCTCACCTAATCTCTCTCTCTCTCTCTCTCTCTCTCTCTCTCTTTAGGTCAGTAATTACTGAAGGTTGAAAGGGAAACGAAACGAAAAAAAAAAAAACACACACACACACAATGTGACTCATATATCGAGATGATTACGGCAAGTGAGGCGGATATGAAAGAGGATAATGAATGCTGGCAAAGGTTAAAGGAGGAGAATTAGAAGAAAGAGGAAAAAGCAGGTGATGAGAGATTGATGAGAGTTGAATAGATCACACAGACATTACTCTTTTTTCCAAGTGGTCCAGCCTTAATATGAACCAAAGAGTTGTCTAATTGCAAAAATTCAAGACAAGGGTGAAAGAGGGAGAGAGAGAGAGAGAGAGAGAGAGAGAGAGAGAGAGAGAGAGAGAGAGAGAGAGAGAGAGAGAGAGAGATCGTAATATAGGTAGGTATATATGAAAAATATAAGAAGACAGCGAGGAAGGCAGGAGGTAGGCAGAGAGGAGAAAGGAGGCAGCAAGAAATGGAAGAGGAGGTGCGCAGATAGGAAGAAAGGATAGACGATAGAGTGGGAGAAAATAAAGACAGGCAGAGAGGAAGGTATGAGAGCCAGGCAACGGGAAGGGGGAGACAGAAAGAGACAGAGTGTGGCTGTGGGAAGGAGAAAAAGGTTGGCAGTGATGGAGGATAATAAAAAATGGATATGGAGGGAGATAGGAATGGAGGGAGGCAGGAATGGAGTAAGGGAAAAGAAGGAGGTGAAGGTAGGAAAGGAGACATGGATTGAGAATGCTCTGTACACCAGGGCAGGTGCCACCACCACCAGGTTAAGGTGTCTCTGTCCAGCAGCACTCTGCAAGTACAACCCAAGGCCGTCAGTTAATACACTGTCATGCCTTCACTGAATCATGTAGGCGTCCTTTGAACCAGTATCAACCATGTCATTTTCAACCGCTTGGGTTCGTAACATTTACCTTTGTCAGTTCAGGTATTTGTACAAACACGCTAGTTACCATTCCATCATTCACCCAATGCATCATATAGGTAGCACTGTAGCTGCCTCATTTCCCTCTAGAGAGGGACGCCTTCACGTGGTGGTACCGATTTAATCGGTTGGCTCAACTGCCTGGTTGCACAAACGTCCCACAGCTACTTTTCTGCCTCCCAAAATGAGGATGGTGGAATGCAGGAGAAGGGAAACTTAAGCCTGCAGTCCACCGAGTGCACACTACAGATGGAGTTGGGGTCACAACAAAAACAACCACAGCAACAACGCTCCACCATTCACGCAAGGTCTCCATATACCCTTGCTGCTGATTCATTTGTTGATTTATTACACAAAGAGTAATACAGTTTACAATGAGAAGCGATCCACCTGAACTTACCTGAACGATAATGTACATCTGAGTGAGGCTGGAGTCAAGTGAAGAAAGAGAAATTTTAACGTCTGCAAGGTGAAGTCCTTTTACAGGTTACCCTCTCTCTCTCTCTCTCTCTCTCTCTCTCTCTTGCTATATAAGTTCCGGGCCTTGACACATTCCCCACGTTCGGTGACAGGGGATGACAATACTGTTAGAGGAAAGGGTGGTGGTGTGGAGGAGAGAAAGGAAGGGAAAAAAATGAAAGGGTGGTGGTGTGGAGGAAAGAAGGACAGAGAAGAGAAGTAGAGGGTGGTGAAATGGGGATGGGAAGGGAAGGGAATGTAAGTGAAACGAAGGGAAGGGAAGGGTATTGGTGTAGAGGAGAAAAGAGAAGGGAAGGAAAGGTGATGGTGTGGTGAAAAAGGTAATTGAAGATTGATGGTGTAAAGAAAAAGAAAAGGGGAGGGAAAGATGGTCAAAAGGTGGCAATGGTATTGGAGGAAAAGAAGGGAAGAGAATGACGAAGAAAGGATAGTAGCATTGTGTAGGAGACGAGGGAAGAAACGGAAAAGCGGTGGAGTGGAGGCAAGAGTCAGTACATCCAGGGTGACCACAACAAAACGCCTTTAACCCTTTGCCTGCCAATTACCCGCGTACAGTTTATTTCCGCTGACGTCACACGATTTTACAATGGAGGTGAGAGGAATCTGGTCATCAAAAATGTTAACACTGTCACATTTAGCTTTTGGCTCGAGGATATTTCAGTCTATTTTATTTGGGCTTCCGATGGATTTCTTATTTACCTTATTCATATACGGGTATAGAGTATTAAAAAAATCTTGCAGACAGAAGAAAAAAGTAATGGGCCTGAGCGACGGTGTGTGGTTTGGAATAAATAAAAAAGAAACCCATGTCACTTCCATGGTTCGATCCCGGGCTTGGCTAATCACACCAAGGAGTCTATCTGGACAGGCTGTAGTGGTTTCTGTTTGTATTATTCGATTTATCTGTTTTATCTGTCTTTTTGTCAGCCGATATATATTTGCGTATATGTATCTCTGTATTAATTTGTCCATCGTTTAGCAAACAATTGATCATTCCATCAATCCATTTTATTTTCTCCCTCCTTCCATCCAGCAGTGTGTCTATGTGTGTGTGTATCTGTGTATATGTATAAGTGTCAGAGGTAATGTCCCTCCTTCCATCCAGCAGTGTATCTATATGTGTGTGTATCTGTGTATATGTATAAGTGTCAGAGGTAATGTCCCTCCTTCCATCCAGCAGTGTGTCTATGTGTGTGTGTATCTGTGTATATGTATAAGTGTCAGAGGTAATGTCCCTCCTTCCATCCAGCAGTGTATCTATGTGTGTGTGTATCTGTGTATATGTATAAGTGTCAGAGTTAATGTCCCTCCTTCCATCCAGCAGTGTATCTATGTGTGTGTGTATCTGTGTATATGTATAAGTGTCAGAGGTAATGTCCCTCCTTCCATCCAGCAGTGTATCTATGTGTGTGTGTATCTGCGTATATGTTTAAGTGTCAGAGGTAATGTCCCTCCTTCCATCCAGCAGTGTATCTATGTGTGTGTGTATCTGTGTATATGTATAAGTGTCAGAGGTAATCTCGGGTGGCATCATTTTATCCCGGGTGGGTATTATTTCTCGTGTCTTAACATCGGGCACCTATGACTCACTCTCAGATGCATAAAACCGTCTGATGGTAGTTATAATACAATACCAGAGTTGTCCCTACCTGGAGAGGGTTAATTATGTTTTTATTAACGATCAAGTTCCTGTAACTCACTCTCATATAAATAAAATGGTATGGCTTTAGTTGTAATAGAGTAGTAGAGTTGTGGTTACCGTGAGAGGGTTAATGGTAACAGTATTAACACTGTGATGGCTGCGTGGTGGAATATGGATGAAGGAGTGCGTGAACGGAGAGGAACACAGTGTAGGATATAAGACCCATTGCTGGTGCAGTTACATACACGAGAGAGAGAGAGAGAGAGAGAGAGAGAGAGAGAGAGAGAGAGAGAGAGAGAGAGAGAGAGAGAGAGAGAGAGAGAGAGAGAGAGAGAGAGAGAGAGAGAGAGAGAGAGAGAGCAAAATAAATACTAAAGAAAAAAAAATATAATATAATCATGTATTGGAATGTGCATGAAATAAAAAGAGGCCATCTTACCGTGACAGGGTTTCATCCCAGGCTCTTGTTAACTAGACCCAGCTATCTCCCATTATCGGCTGTTGTCGCTGCTGTTTATCTGCCTGTGAATCTATCTTTATGTGTGACAGTGTTCCTGTCTTTGTATCAAGCCATTTTGTCTGTTTCAATACCTGTTTGTTTCTGTCTATCCATCTATCTGCCTATCTATGTACTAATCTGTCTATCTTTATAACACTCTAAGCATCCATTTATCAATCTACGTGTCTACCTGCCTACTGACCTCCATATTTATCTACGAGTATTTATCTCTCTGCCTCTGTAGTAATTTATCTCTATAACACCCAACATCTCTCTATCTATCTATCTACCTACCTTCCTACTTGCATATATATTTATCTATCAGCCTTTCTATCTATCAGTCTGTCTCTGAATATCTATCCATCCTGACCAAGCTGTCCATAGGATGGTAAGTACAAACAACTTCAGTCAGTTCACCGCTGCCTGCTTATTACCCTGGATGTGAAGACAGGTACTGAGGTGCAGGAATCAGCTCACACACCACCTGCCTCCAGGTCGCATTATTATGGTGACTGACACGTGCCGGGATCATTTACCTGGAGTTATTGTTTGTTTGTTTGTTTTGTCATCCTTCTATTAATGACATAGTTAAAGGTGTTAATGCTATAAAAAGACGATTTCATTCAGGTTATTAGAATCCTTTCGGACAGTCGGCGATAACCTCTTAGCTCCCAGAGCTCCTGTGGTTGCTGAGATATACGCTTCTCATAAGCATTACTGTCGGGCCGGGTCTGGCTGGGCCGAGTTGGGCCCCGCTCATTTGTGAGAAAATGACGATGATAATGACGATTATGGTAGTGGTGATGAAGAGGTTAGTAATGTTGACAATAACTTTACTTCAATACTCCTCCTACATCTCCTTTAGCTTGTGATCTGAAGGAGAGAGAAAGAAGAAGCAAAAGAGACATTTTTAAGAAAAAACAAATGAAAGGTAATGAAATTAAACTAGAGAAAAGAAAAAGAAAATGAAAGAAATGGCTATGTGCAGGAGAAGTATATAAAAGTTAACAAGAAGACAAAAGAAAAAAAGAAGCAAATGAAGAAAGAAGAAAGCATTAGGAAAAAGAAACAAATGATGTATAAATGAAAAAAAAAAGAAAAAGAAATTTAAAAAAAAAAAGCCTAAGTAAAAATTAAAGTATAATAAATGAATGGAGGTTGTAACTCAGTGCAGGTGTAGTGGAGTGCCAGGCCGCTGCACCTTACTTCATATCCCCTCCCACCTCTCTTGTACCTTGTGATGATGTACTATAATGCAGAAGAAAAGACAACTGGAAAGAAAGAAAATAATGATGATGATGAATGTGGTGGTGGTTGTGATACTGGTTGTTGCTTCTTTCTGGTGGTGAAACTCATGGGTAATCTATATGGAAACTGAGGATGATAATGAGGAGGATGGTTGCGGTGGTGGCCGTAATACTGGCTGTTGCTCATTACTGATGGTGATGAGTAGACAGAAAGTGATGATGATGATGAGAGCGACCAAGTTGATGTAAAAGAAAGCTTAGTTCTGCACAACCAATAAATGCGATGGTGTTAGTGATATTCAACAGTGTTGTTGGTTTGCTCTGATGATAACGACAATGACGAAGATGCTGCTGCTGCTGTCGATGGAGGTGGTGCTGGTGGAAAAAGATCTACACACCTATAATGATGATGGTGTTGGTGATGCTGAATATTGATGTGAGTTGACTTTGATGATGATGATGATTATTATGATGATGATGGTAATGGCGGTGGTGATGGTGGCGAGGAAGATAATAATGGCAAAAAAATGACATTCCCGTCCAGATTTGAATTCCGTGCCTCTGGTACAGAGTCCCACGTCGTTCGACATTGCGCGGTTTCAACTCATCATTTTTCAGATTATTTCTTCCAATCTGCAGATGATTTCACACAGGTTAGGGGGGACTTTTGTCAGCGGAGAGGTTGGGTATCGTCTACATTAACACCTGCTCTACAAGGAGGATCTTACCTGAATAAAATCCTATTGTGAGTCCAAGAATAAAATCTTCATTACGTCTTCGTACTGATGATGGTCGATGTCGGTAGATTATGCCCAGGTGTACTAGAGTGCCAGGCCGCTGGCCTCCTACCTCTGTTGTAGTTTATGATGTTGTAGTATGGTGGTGGCTTTGCTCTGATGTAGCTAATGGTGGTGGTGATAGTGATGATAATGATAGTAATAATGGTGATACTGATGGTTATACAGCTTAGTTGTGATTATTGTAATGTTGGTGATAGTTACTTAAGGTAGTTTAGATGATGATAATCATTACGTTATGGACAATGATGACGGTGATAATGATGATAATGATAACAGTTGTGTTGGTGGTGGTGGTGGTGGTGAATATACTGATGTCAGTAGGTTAGCACGGATCAAGATACCCTTACCCACTCTCGCCTCCTACCTCTCTTGTAACTTGTAATTCTGTATTACAATAAAACAAAAAGAAAGTAGGTATCAGGGAAAAAGAAATTATGCAAGTAAAATAAAAAGTATGATTAAGTTAAAAAAACATTAAAACGAAGGAATTGTAAAAGAGAAAAGAATATAAATAATATGCAAACTAAAAATTACGAATTGAAATGGAGAAACAATTACAGAAAAAGAGGAACAAAAAACAGCATGAACGAAAAAAAGAAACGAGAAAGAAAAAGTGAAATAAGAAAACTGGACCAATAAAGGATCATCCTGATGTTGAGGGTGGAACTCCAGACACCTAATTATGATTGCCAGGCCGCTACACCTCACTTCACGTTGGCTCCTACTTCTCTCAATCAATTGTTGCTGCAAATACATATAGTAGAAAGGAGAGAGAGAGAGAGAGAGAGAGAGAGAGAGAGAGAGAAAGAAAGAGAGAGAGAGAGAGAGAGAGAGAGAGAGAGAGAGAGAGAGAGAGAGAGAGAGAGAGAGCAGGGAGGCGAGGAGAAAAAAAAAAAAAGGAATATAGGAAAATAGATGGAATGTAAGTGAGAAAAAGGGGAAAAAAAAGGAAAGAAAAGAGGAAACGGAAAAAATGGAGGAAACGGGAAGAAACAAGAGGATAACGAAAACGAAAAGAAGCAAAACATTAAATGAATGAAAAGGAAAGAAAGGCAAGGAGAAAGAAAATGAAGTAAAACAGTAAAGGTGTTATGTTGGTACAGGTGTAGTGGAGTTCCAGGCCACCCCACCTTACTTCTCTTGCCTCTTACCTCTCTCGTTGCTTATGAGTTGGTGGAGAAAGCAAGGACGAAAGAGAACGAGTGATGAAGAAAAGTAGAAAGTAAAGGAAAAAGTGAGAAGATAAAAACATACAAGATATAATACAGGGCATGTAGACGTGTAATGGTATGGAGGAGGATTGCTGAGCCTTAGGAGCAGGCTGTGAAGCATATGCCCAGAATCGGACACACACACACACACACACACACACACACACACACACACACACACACACACACACACACACACACACACACACACACACACACACACACAAAAGGAAATGGAAGAAACATTCCCCCAAATAAGCAATATCATTACGAAAGAAAAAGGAGAAAGAAAAAACATTTGGAATGAAAATGAAAAAAATATAGTGAGAAATAAGAATGAGAGAAGGAAAAGGGAACACATACACACACACACACACACACACACACACAAAAGAAGATAAAGGAAAGGAAGTGGGAAATAAGAAACAGAGACGATCGATCGCAACCTTAGGGTGAAGGTTTGAACTCTGTCATGATGTAGTACAATAGAGTCCCAGGCCGCTGCACCTTACTTCATCTCGCCTCCTACCTCTCTTGTAGCTTGTGATGCTGTAATATAGTGCTGGCTGTGATCTAACGTACCTAATGCTGGTAACAGTGATGATGATGACGATGGTGATGATATTGATGGATATGATGATGATGGTGATGTAGATTACAGTTAACGAGTATAGTGTTAATGTTTGATTAATGATTATGACGATGGTGATGGTGGTAGTGATGATGGTGATATGCAGTAGATTACTATAATTTTAATGGATATGGCAAAGGTGATGGTGTTGTAGGATACAATTGACGAGTATAATGATAACTGGACAACAATGATGATAATGATGGTGGTGGTGGTGATGGTGATATGCAGTAAGTTGCAATGATGTTGATGGACATGGTGATGATGATGTATGTTACAACTGAAGAGTACAATGCTATTTATATGGATACAGATGATGATGATGATCATGATGATCATGATATGAAGTAGGTTACCATAATGATAACCTTACTTCACCTCCTCTCCCAGTTACTTGCTGCTTGTGATGCTCTAGTAAAATGGAAAAAGAAAGGATGAAGAAGGAGACAAAACAAAATTAGAAAATGAACGAAGTTACGAGAAAAGGAAAAAATATATAAAGGGATAAAACAGTTAGAGAAAAAAACTACCAAAACGTGAAAACGTGAAATAGAAGATAAGAAAAAGAGAGGAATGAAAAGGAGATAAAAAAGGGGGAAAGGAATAAACAAGATACACAACAAGATACAGAAGAGAAAGGAAGAAAGAAATTTGGGAGAAACGATATTAAGGATAGAGAGAGAAATTATGAATATAATCAGAAAATGAAAGAAAAAGAAAAAATGGGAAGGAAGAGAAACAAATAATAAAGGAGCATTGTTTGCAAGGGTGGAACTTGAGACACCTTTGTCGGAGTCTCAGGCCGCTCCACCTTGCTTTACCTTGGCTCCTACTTCCCTTGTAATTCTGTCGCTAGGATTTAGTGAGGAAACGAAAGGAAATTAGAAAATAATATTATTAAAAAAAAGATAGAGACGAATGGGAAGAAAGGAGAAAGACATAGAAAGAATGGAAAAAAAGAAAAATAAAGCAGGCAGCGAAAAATGGAATATGAAACTGAAAGATGAAAAGCAGGACAAAGATTAAATGAATCGCAAATTAAGGGAGAGAGACGTCAATTTTAGATTAAATTAACACCATCACATCGATGACATATTTTTACACTTGCGACCCTCGAGGCGAGGCTGCGTGTCGTGTGTGTGTGTGTGTGTGTGTGTGTGTGTGTGTGTGTGTGTGTGTGTGTGTGTTTACAAAATAAACCATGCAACTATGATTATAAAGAATCATAATTAAAAACGGAAGGTAACCAAAGGAATAAATCTCTTGTTCCAAGGGTCAATAGTATTGTAACAGGTTAAAGTCACAGGACAAGAACAACATAAATATTTTGTCCGATTTAGAGCAAGCGCTGTGGAATAGATGAGGCAAAGGCATGAATTCAAGGATTCTATCTTGACAACAAATAGTTAGAGGTCAAGCTCCGAGGAAAAGGTCAAAATTCATGGTTTCAGGCAAAGGTCAAAGGCTAAGGTTATAAGGCAAACCTACAGTAACACAAACAGTACTGATATAATTTGAATCAAAGTTGGTGGAAGAGTTTAGGATTAGACAAGAATGAAATCCTGTAATTGTATTTGTAAACTATGGCAGGTCAAGGTCACAGGGCCGTGTTAAATATTCGGGCCAAAGACCAGTTGGTGGTCGCGGGTGTTGCAGGGTTCCAGTGCTTCTCTTTGTTCGTTTTATTCTTGTCACCCTAAGACGATTTTGTTCAGTTAAGAGCAACTTTCCCAGCCAGAGGGGTTAGATAAAGCCTTCATTAAACCATTTACTACAAGAGGTCTGCACCAAGTTTAATATGTCTGGAGGCAGATAAAATGAAAATAATACATCATTTTGATCCAGGGGTTAAGGTAACCTATAACTGAAAGGTACAATAGATAAATATAGAGAAAGTAATAGGCAAATACGTAAATAGGGAGATGGCCAGATAGATAAATAGATATAAAAAAGAAGAGTGTGAGACCAGCATACAGAACCTAGGCCACTCAGTGTCCAGCAGTGAGTCGATCATCTCTGTCCTCGCCTCCTGCTTACCATTCGTCCATCATATCTTGTATTGTTCTTTTTTCGAATCATAGTCATATTGTCACGACCTCACCCCGCACTGCCACAGGCTCCAACAGCAGTAGTACAGTACAGGAAGGACGTTGCCCAGTGAGTTGTTCTTCCTATGGTCAGCCTTAGGTGTGCAGTACACAAGATCAGCTGAGGCGAAAATAAACACTGGCTTCTTAGAGTTCACTTTCTTTATTTTCCAAATAATTCCACTTAATGCTTTTCAGCTTCGTTGTTCTCACAAGCAATGGAGATGTACACACTTTACTAATTCCTATTACACTTAATGCTTAACAACATTTCAAAGTTATTACACTTAATGTTGGACACTTCACTGTTTTCCCAACTTCCAGTGATATACAAACTTCAGTAAATCGTCACTCTTTGCCACTGTTCTCACAAGTACCAAAAATAAGACAATCTTCACAGACACTGACACTGCACTACACTCAAACTGAACCAAAACCCGACTGCACCTCACTCAAACTCACTTGACACCCGACTAAACTCGTAATAATCTCTACCCCATCTTATATAAGCTTGCATTACTCTCGCAACGTTACATTTTACGAGTATACTCTCGATGGCAACAGCTGCCAATTCAGACACATGAAAACATGCAGAGTTGTCTCACATTACATAACACTCTAAATCATTTACCATACGAACTTAAACTACATAATTTAACAAGCAATCATTTAAATAAAACATTATTGAGAAAAAGCACCTTAAATTAATGAGTAACTTACGAAATAACTACGCTCACAAACAGCAGAATAACTGGCAACCCTGACTCGTACCGATGCGGGAACTACTACACGAAACGCCGAGAAACTTCTCGAGCATCTAACTGGCAAATCTCCCTTCATAACAATATTCTATTATCTCTCGTATGATTTCACCATACTTTTTATTGAAAATTCTAACATCATCACACACACACACACACACACACAGACACACACACACACACACACACACAAGCAAACAATATCCAGCACTCACTACCGCGCGCTCTGGAGTAGTAAGACGTAAGACTGCAAAAGCAGAGTAAAATCGTCCGTTGTAAGTTCAAAATGAACTTTCAATAAATTGCTTATTTACGACTAAAATATTAATCATGCTCTTTTCCCTTAGGTTCCTGTATACCCTCATAAAACCCTGTGTGTGCAGCCCAGGTATAATGCCAGGCAGGTAATTTGCCAGCATAGGATACTTTGCAGCACTTCTGTAGGCATTAATTGACATATTGCACCTTGGTATTAACCTCATACTTTGGATCAGCATGATTACAAAAAAAAATTGCCACTCTTAGGCTCCTTTACTAACCGTCAGGTGAACTAAAACGTATAGCGTTAGCTGGAATGTAATAACAGACAGGATGCGTCCACGATAGTGTTAGGTGAACTAAAACGTATAGCGTTAGCTGGAATGTAATAACAGACAGGATGCGTTCACGATAGTGTTAGGTGAACTAAAACGTATAGCGTTAGCTGGAATGTAATAACAGACAGGATGCGTCCACGATAGTGTTAGGTGAACTAAAACGTATAGCGTTAGCTGGAATGTAATAACAGACAGGATGCGTCCACGATAGTGTTAGGTGAACTAAAACGTATAGCGTTAGCTGGAATGTAATAACAGACAGGATGCGTCCACGATAGTGTTAGGTGAACTAAAACGTATAGCGTTAGCTGGAATGTAATAACAGACAGGATGCGTCCACGATAGTGTTAGGTGAACTAAAACGTATAGCGTTAGCTGGAATGTAATAACAGACAGGATGCGTCCACGATAGTGTTAGGTGAACTAAAACGTATAGCGTTAGCTGGAATGTAATAACAGACAGGATGCGTCCACGATAGTGTTAGGTGAACTAAAACGTATAGCGTTAGCTGCAATGTGATAACAGACAGGATGCGTCTAAGAGAGGGTTGATGTGTTTTAAAAAAAATAAGTCGTCGAGAAAAAACGCTAAGAATTGCTGCAAACCAAGGAGAATACAGGGAAACATGTAAGCATTTAGTGGTATTCTGTTAGGCATGTGAGGCATTCTATCGCTTCCTCCTCTCTGATGATGTTCAGATGAGGGAGCATCTTCAGGAGCGGCTCGTTCACACAGGCTCTTTTCTAAGTATTCCTATAGAGAATGTTAACTGGATGAATCGTCGATGAGAGTCGCTAGGAGAGAGTAATGGTGAGGCATGTAGAAGTCAGTGTAGACCTTCTCTGTTCTGCTAACCTCTTCTTATTTTAAGTGGGATGATGAAACAGGCAGATTTGAGTCGGTGGAGTTTATTTTGAGACACATGAATAAAAGTTAAAAGTTTTGCGTGACCCGTATAGCCTATGGTTAGTAGCAGTTTGTGCTAGCTGCTGTCCTTCTACTTTACTCTCACTCTCCTACTCCCTGTCTCCTGCATCCACCCCGATTGTGTTCTCGGGCCTTCTTTCCCACTCCTTGTGTCCCTTTTCTCTCTCTAACCCGTTCTGATCTGAAGGGAAGTTCTCCGACATTATATGCATCTTGGAGAGGATGTGTGTGTCTGGCAGATTTCCTTTCACGTGGACTAACCGCCTAGGGCTGGTTACTCCACATGTTTAGATACGTCATGAAATTCTTGGTCATCAGGACTACGAGGAAGTTTGAGATGCATCATGTTGTTAAGAATTCTTGATGGTCTGGGACAACAAGGTTGTGGACATACATTATGTGAATTGACATTTTTAGTAAGAAACTGTGTATGTCCCCAGTAGACATTACGTAATATCCTGTACATTGTTTATGAGATATATCCTAATGCCTGTATAATGCCTATATAATTATATATTGCTCAGTCATGCGAAACTGGAGTACCATCGACAGTAAATATTGTCCTAACATTAATGCATTTTTTTTTTTTTTAATAACAGAACGGAGGAAGGAAAAACAAATGAGTAAAAAAACAAAAAATCCATACACCAGATTACTGGTGTCCGCTGTTCATAAAATATCTGTAACAGTTAGAGTTGAACAATTGTGGAGGGAAACAACTCTGGGGAAGCGAGTTCCAGAGAAATGCAGTTCGGGGAATGAAAGAATTCTGATAGGCAGAAGTTCTACAGTATGGCTGAGTGAACAGTCATGAGCGCTACCAGATGCCCGTGTAGCACGAGGGAAGGCATGGAGAGGTGGCACCATGGACGCAACTTCGTCTGAGCATTTGCCAAAAAAATATCTGTAAAATAATGCAAGGGAGACAACATTCCTTGTTACTTGCAGGGGAGGTAGTTTATATGTAATGGCACGGTTGTTAATGATTCTAACAGCTTTGTTCTGAATTTTGTCTAGTTGTCTTAATGCAACCTCTCCACAACCATTCCACAAGGGTGCGCAATATTCAAGCTGAGAGTGCACATGACTCTTATAAATTATAGCTAACTGCTCATCGGCGAAGAAGTTACGGACTCTGTACAATAATCCTAGTTTCTTTGAGGCGGTTTTAGCAAGTGATCTGACATGAGAGGTCCAGCTGAGGGCACTGTTAAGTGAGACGCCAAGAATTTCAATACTTTTGGAGATGGGAATATTAGTAGCACTGAAGGTAATGTACGAATCTGGCAATATCTGTCTATTAGTAAACTGTATATATTTAGTTTTACTAGGATTAACCCGCCCTGTCCCGACCACTTTTTCACCACTGGTACCCCCCAATCCCGACCATTTTTGGACCCAAATTTGTTTTGCTAAAACTTTCGCTTTTGGTCAGAAACGATGGTCAGTCACGAAGAAATTGTTCCCCGGGGTCCATAAGTGCCCTAAACAGGTATACCTTGGTCACACCTGGTACCGTGTTCTCTGTAGGTGGTCTCAGCCTCTAACGTTTTCTATGGTATTATAAGTCTGGGAAACCAATGAAAGTAAGTAGATATGTATTTATTACAAACATAAAAACATGTGATAAAAGAGTAAATTGGATTTTATACAAAAATAGAGCTGAAACAAGCATTGTACCATCGTGCGAAACGAGCAAAATCGGGCAGACTGGTCACGATGAATCGCTAACATTCCAGAATCATGATACATATCATATTTTCTACTTACATAATACATCTACAATAACATTATACCATTTTACATTTTATTGAACTGTTTTTACGTATTCACAGGCCTTTCGATAACATTTAGCGTAATGTTAGCGCTTATTTACGTAGTGAGTGAACTCGCTGTGACTGTTGTTTCAACTCGTATTGTGTTTTTTCTACTTACATAATACTTTCCTAATAACATTATACACTTTTCAACTTTAGAGAACTGTTTTGAGATAGTTTCAGGCCTTACGTAAATATTTAGAGTAATAATAACGCATAATAACACACACGGTGAAGTCGCTATGACTACTATTTCAACTTACAACCTATTTTTGTACTTATATAATAATTCTCCACTAACATTGCACATGTTTACACTTGATATAATTGATATCACATAATTTCAGACCTTACGATTCAACTGAGCGTCATATTATCGCGTACTTACACAGTGAGTGTTATCGCGATATCATTTGTTTCATCTTACACTAGTATTCAACTTATAAATTACCTTACTACTAACATTACAACCTTTTCCACTTTATATAATTCCTATCACATACTTACTGACCAGAATGTTCTACTGAGCATAATATTTTCGCAGATTTACACAGTGGGTGTACTCATGACATCAATTATTACAACTTACACTATTTTTCAAATTATGCGTTTTATTCATGCTAACATTACACCCGTTTCCACTTTATATTCTTGCTATCACATATTTACTGACCAGAGTGTTATACTGAGCGTCATATTTTCGCAGATCAGTGAGTGTAGTTTTGATATCACTTCTTTCAACTTACACTATTTCTCAACTTATACATTACTTTCCTGAAAACATTACACCCGTTTCAACTTTATATATGACTTAGCACCTACTGACTGGCCTTACCATTATAATGAGCGTCATATCGCCATCCCACACAGTTTCAGTAGTGTAGGAAATTATGGTACTCTTTGAAACATGGCTGAAGGCACAACACAACATTGCACTCGACACACTCGTACCTTGTGTCTTTTCTCTGAGTGGATGGTCTGACTGTCGAGTGCTTGCATACATGGCAGTGGCGCTGGGGTTTATGACGGTTTGGGTCGGAAGGGATTGTGCTAGGATAGTGGCGTCCTGCGAGGCGTAGGGGAGTCTGGGCAGCCATGGGGGTGCGGGTGCGGTGTGTGGGTCTGTCCTGGGCATGCTTGGCGATTATTTCACGTGCCAGCTCCCTCACAAACCCCTCAAAGGTCTCGGATACTCCGGTGGTCATGGCGTGCAGGTAGTGTGCGTTCAGGACCGTGATGTCGAGCAAGTGGAAAAAGAGTTTCTTGTACCACTTCATCGTGGTCCTGGCACAGTCAACACTGGAAATCATCGAGTCTGACTGATCCACTTGCCTCATGTTCAGATTATAGTCCAGTACAGACTTGGGTTTCCAGACGTTGCGCCTCCTCTCGCTACGGTGATCCACAGAGTCTGTATGATGCATCAGGGGGCTGTGAACAGTTGATAGGAGGCAAACTTCCCTGTTGTGGTTCCACAAGGTGGCAAGGATGTTATTGGCCTGGAAGAAAACCACCTCGTTCTTGTCAAGTTTCCTCCCTATCTTGACCATATGGCGACGGTTTCTCTTGACTGTACCACAGACTCCGGTGTCGTGTTGGTGGAGGAACCTAGCAAGAAGAGAGCTAGTGTACCAGTTGTCCAGGTGCAACACATGACCACGATGAAGGTACTCCTCTATCATTGTCTTCACCACGGCCCCAGAAAGTCCTATACTACGATCTTCTGTTATATCTGTCTGTGCGCCCGTGTACAAGACTATGTCTTGCACATAACCAGTCTTACAGTCACACATAACAAAGATCTTGAACCCGAAACGGTGTCTCTTGCTCCGGATGTACTGCCGAAAGGAAATATTGCCTCTCCACAACACAAGACTCTCGTCTATGACGAGGTCTCTGTAAGGATAAAATGAGGAGCGGAACATTTCCCGTAAATGATCAAATACCAGCCTAATTCTCCTCATTTTATCTGTATTATTTGCATTGGCTGGATCTTCTGCATCAAAAAAGTGGAGGCAGCCGAGAATATGCTGAAATCTGTTATGACTCATCACCTTTCCAAAGAAAGGTGTGAGGATCATTGAGTCAGTTGTCCAGTAGGCAGGAATTTGGTTTTTCCTTACCACACCCATCAAGAGAACCAGGGCAAAAAATAAGAACATCTCTGAAATTGTAACGGGATAGTCATATTGTTGGGAATGCCTGCTTGTGGTTCCCAAACGTTCACTTTCACGGCGCTGTGTTCGTGAAAATATATTGGTCTGTTCCACTATGCGCCCCGCAAACGCCTCCCCAAAGAACAAGTGGAAAAAATCCACCCTAGACGAACCCGCATGCACACCTGGAGCCGTGCAACCAGACCGCCACTCCTCAGTGAAAGGGTGAATGATGTGAGTAAAATTACTCCCATCTTCCCAGTTCCACGAGACACCACCGTCTCCAGCCACGTCCCCATCGTCCCCTTCGTCAGGGTGGGGAGGTGAGGGTGGTTGGGGAGGTTGGGGAGGTGGAGAGCGGCGCCACTCATCACTCGCACTTCTCTTCCCTCTCCCTTTTCCTTTACCCTTTCCCTTCCCTTTCCTTTCTTTCCCCACATCCTGGGGCTGTGGGGAGGAAGTTTGGGAATATTGTGGGGTGAAAGACGTGCTGGGGAGTGGCTCCACCTCCTCTCCCCTAGCCCTACGTGCACCACGTGCTCTTGCTGCCTCCCTCACACCACTTTCCCCTTCACCCCGCACTCCCGCCACACCACTTTCCCTTTCACCCCGCTCTGCCGCCACACCACTTTCCCTTTCACCCAGCACTCCCACCACACCACTTTCCACTTCCCCAGACAAAAGACTTGCACCATACCTGATATGTCTTCTCAACCCACCTTCTGATCCTCGGGGTGATATTTTTCCTTTTCCCAACCACGAGGCGATATCACGTCCTAAGCCACCGTCATCCTCATCGTCCTCATCCTCATCCTCATCAGATTCGGGATGGAGAGATAGCCGTGCACGTGGTTGGGGAGCAGGCTGGCCTTCCCTTGCCTTACGGTATGTCACATACCGCTTTTTCCGGGACGAAGGGACCTCTTCATCACTGCTTGTTATTGCTTCCTCTGGCTGGACGTAATCGCGATCCACCACATCATCGTCAAGTGGAGAATCACTATTTCCAGTGAAGGCTTCCAGGGCGGATCCAATTTCGTCGTCTGAGAGACCTTTCCGCGCCATGTCTGACCTGGGTCACTGCTAACAGGTGAGTGACCAAGACAAGGGCGAGCGCGGGTCACGCGGGGTCTGGGACGCTGCCCGCCTGGCGGCAGGTAGGGGAAGCTTGGGTACGTGGGCGAATCGAAAATCTCGCGCGAATTTTGAAAATTGTGGAAATTATGAATCTTGCAATTGCAGGACGTTGAAGTACGTCAACGGGATTGGCAGTGACAAAACGTGAGGAAGTGGAAGTACGTCTACGGGACACTGCGGGTTAAAAGAGACAAGGTTGTTTTGTCCCCATTCACTGATTGTAGATAGATCTTGATTTATGGAGATGGCTGTACTGAGTTGAGAGGTAGAGATATTAGACTTTGTAAAGGGATGTCTGAGTGTGAATGAGCTATGTAGTGTTGAGTCATCTGCATATGAGTGAATGGGATTGTGGGTGACAGATAAGAGATCATTAATATGAACCAGAAATAGGGTTGGCACCAGAACTGATCCCTGTGGCACGCCGGCGTTAATTGAGTGGAAATTGGAATATATACATCATCTACTTTTACTCTTATTTTCCTGTCACTAAGATATGAAGAAATCAAAGGAACAAAAGACGTTAGTCCATAACAAGGGAGTTTGGACAGCAGGGAACGGTGCCATACTCTGTCGAAAGCTTTAGAAATATCAAGAGCTACTGCATGAGTTCCTCCAAAAAGATCAATTGATTGATGGATGGTATGAGTTAAGAGGTTGAGTATATATGTCAATGGTGGATCTTTCATGGCGGAAACCATATTGTCTATCACTAATTAAGTTGTTGGATTCAAGATGTTTAACAATGTGCTTATTAATTAAAGTTTCAAATACCTTACCAAGAGAAGATGTGACAGCTATTGGTCTGTAATTGGAGGGGTCAGACGAACTTCCTTTCTTCGGAACTGGGTGGATATTGGCTTCTTTCCATGAGTTTGGGAATAAAGAAGTACGTATGCATAGTCTGAATGATTTAGCTAGGACAGAGGCAAGTTCAGGGGAACACTTTTTCAAAACAATTGGCGGAATTCCATCTGGACCTGGAACTTTGTTGGTAGGTAAGTTGTCTAGGATGGATTTTACGTATCTTGTCTGTATTTTAAGTGGGGCAATTTCAGGAGAATCAAGTTCCAGTACTGGGACACTCTGGCTGGTATCGTCTATGGTAGAGTTTCTGGCAAAGGTACTGACAAAGATATCTGCTTTCCCACGTGGGTCATTTGTAATGTTGCCATCTGAAGATTTTTGTGGGGGAATGGAAGATGACTTGTTAAAGTTATTATTGAAAGAATTAAGAGATGACCAGAATATTCTATTGTCATTAGGGTTGTTAAGTAGTTTTGATGCTTGCTTTTGAAGAAAGTTTGATTTAGATAGATTTAATACAGCTTTTGCATGATTTCTAGCAATTTTAAATTGGGAGAGTGATTCAGATGTTTTTGATTTTAAGTAAGAGTTATATGCTAATGACTTTTGGGCTGTTGCTCTGGCACAGTTGCCATCAAACAATTTTGGAGAGTTCGATCTTTTAGTGAACTGTTGACTTGGTATGAATAAATCCATACCAGCTAGTATTAAGTCGCAAATGTGGGACTGGGTAGAATTGGGATCACTAGAGAAGAAAGACTGCCATGGAACATCAGCAAGATAATTTCTAAATCCATCCCAGTCTGCCCTATCAAAGTGCCATCGGGTCACCCTGACAGGTTCAGAACGGGGGGGTGTGGTAGGGTTAACTAATGAGGCTTTGATGAGATTGTGGTCAGAGGATCCAAGTGGTGACAGTACCTCTATCCTGTATTGATCTGGATTATTTGTCAAGAATAAATCCAAGAGATGGGCATTATGGTCAGGATTATCAGGTATTCTGGTTGGTTGCTTTACCAACTGGATGAGATTAAACAATTCTGCAAACAGCTCGCACTCTAGACCAGCGTCGTCAGTCCAGGCAGAATGCAATAACCATTCAACATTGTGTATGTTAAAATCACTCAAAATGGTAATTTCGATGCCGTGGGCAAGGTCAAGGTTACTCAACTGATTGGATATGAAATCAAATACACTGGGTTCCGAAGAAGCATTGGGCAAACGATAAACTACACAAATATATTTGGTAATGTTTTGACAATTTAATTTATATAATGAGTAATCAAAACTGGATGAAATGGAATTTGATATAACAACAGGTGCTGCCCTTGTTACGGAAGTTTGTAAGGAGATGGTAACCGGGAAAACAAAATGGAGATATATCAGTAGAGGGTGAGATTTGTGGTTCTGTGAGAAAAAGGGCCAAAGGGGATACGGACTGAAGGAAAAAATGAACTGAGTTTAAATTTGTGGTAGGGCCGCAGATGTTGGTAAAGAATAGGCCGCACTGTCACTTCTTCGCCGACGAGCATTCCCAGAAATAGCAACAGTCGCTGCCGGCACAGT
The DNA here is from genome assembly GCF_032717465.1 of Coenobita brevimanus. NCBI lineage: Eukaryota > Metazoa > Arthropoda > Malacostraca > Decapoda > Coenobitidae > Coenobita > Coenobita brevimanus. The sequence continues at coordinate 9,073,863 of NC_137062.1, read as the reverse complement.
CGCTTGATGGCGACCGGGAGGACCCTGTGCCGCCAGCCCTACCCTGCCGGTGGTGGCAATCCGAGGTACCACCTCATTTGACAGTAAGATTGCAGCGGCCATTACTAAAGACGTGAATAGAAGGTGTGATATGCGCATGTAGTGTGGTGTAGACAGTTGAAGGTAGAGGTATTATGAGAGCATGCTGGCCTAATCTCTGTGTAAATCAATGCACTGAAAATGTTCAGCAAAGGGAGATGATCAGGATCAAGTCCTGAGGGCTGGTGAAACGGGAGCTCCAGCTCTCCCTATCACCAGCTTGCCATCAACCTCGGGAGTACTGCCCTGTTCGACTGGTGCTACAGTCTACTCCACCCATACTATATACACATTACAATTAACCTGTAACTTAATTAAGTGAAATACATAATACTGTAAAAGTAACATAATTGTCTGAATATTGCAGTTACATCATGTTGATGCTATTGTAGTTACATCATTTTTATGCAACTGTTATGCAAGTGTGACTAACATAACATTGTGTTAATGCACCTGTTACATAACTGTGTTGGCCATAAAACTGTAATCAAAGTTACATAAAAGTTCCATCTTGTTAATGCAATTGTTATAAAAGTTACATCTTGTTAATGCAAATGTTACATAATTGTGTTGGCCATAGAATTGTAGTTACATATTGTTAATGCACCTGTTACATAATTGTGTTGGCCATAAAACTGTAATCAAAGTTACATAAATGTTCCATCTTGTTAATGCAATTGTTACATAATTGTGTTGGCCATAAAACTGTAGTTACATACTGTTAAAGGAACTGTTACATAATTGCTTTGGCCATAATTGTAATACTGCTATCGTTTGTAGTTACATAATTGTAGCAACTGTAACATAATTGTAGTAACGCTATCGTTTGTAGTTACATAATTGTAGCAACTGTAACATAATTGTAGTAACGCTATCGTTTGTAGTCACATAACTGTAGCAACTGTAACATAATTGTAGTAATGCTATCGTTTGTAGTTACATAATTGTAGGAAATGAAACATAATTGTAGTAATGGTATCGTCTGTAGTTAGCCTACATAATTGTAGGAACTGTAACATAATTGTAGTAATGCTATCGTTTGTAGTTACATAATTGTAGGAACTGTAACATAATTGTAGTAATGGTATCGTCTGTAGTTAGCCTACATAATTGTAGCAACTGTAACATAATTGTAGTAATGCTATCGTTTGTAGTTACATAATTGTGGGAACTGTAACATAATTGTAGTAATGCTATCGTTTGTAGTTACATAATTGTAGGAACTGTAGCATAATTGTAGTAATGCTATCGTTTGTAGTTACATAGTTGTAGGAAATGTAGCATAATTGTAGTACTGCTATCGTTTGTAGTTACATAATTGTAGGAAATGTAACATAACTGCAATAATCACAAGTGTGGTCATTGTATCTATATAACTGACACATATGTATAAAATTAATACAATAATAGCAGTACAATCATATTATGAATCAGCAATATTTGATGTGGTTGTTCACTTGAGACACAGTAGGTGTATTAGTTATGTGACACCACAGGTGTATTATCTTAGTTATGTTGCACAGTCTGTTTGAGACACCATGGGTGTATTGACTTAGCTATGTTGTGCAGTTTGAATTAAGATGACATTATACTTGTATGTAACCCATATTTTATTTTATATAAAATTATATATACAATATTAACAATATGTTCAGTGTTCATTTAGTTTCACACATCACTTGACACTATAGTCCTCCAAAGGTTGTGAAGTCAACTTGATATGTTTGCTCCTTTTTACATTCATCTTTAGGTATTGGTTGCATATACTAAAGTGTGTGGTTGAGTATAGCACACTGTTGCTAGCTCCATTTTTGTTAGTCATTTTCACTTGATTTTCCTTGTCACTGTAATATGAAGGATACATGTGTACTTTTATTTTAATTTTCTGGTCTTACTTGATTTTCCTATGTATGTACATGTATTATAATGTTGGTGTAAGGATCTCGTCCATCACTGTGTATATATGTAAGGTTGTATATAAATGAAGTAGTACTATTAAACTAAGAGAGTAAATGTTCCACCCACTGATATTAACTGTGGTGGGAGTACTGGCTAGGGTGCTGCTGCTGATGATAGTGATGATGGATGAAGGGTGTGGGTATTGTGGAAGGTCAGGGTCCTGGTATGACTGCGTCAGCACTCCGTGTCATCACTGGGATAGGCAGACATGCTGGCAGACAGGCGGGTGCAGGATGGCAGGCTGGTGTTGTTGTTGAAGATCAACACGTCAGCATCGTTTGGTCATCACATCCGGGGTCAAGACACTCGCTTGCCTCCTCCTGGTGGTGGAGATGATGATGGTGGGGAATAGTGGTGGGGGTCGTGGTGGGGTGGTGGAGTAGGTGGGGGAAATTCAGCTGTGTTGGGCTTTACTCAGGTGACATTTCACTCACTTTTGTTGTTTCTTCTTCTTGTACGTTTGATTTTCTTTACTTGTTGAGATTAACTTGCAGGCTTGTAGTGTTGCCGATAGACTTAGTTTATCACTGTTACTGATTCTCGTAGATCGTGGAGTTGCGGTTAAGGTACTTAGAAGCGAGTCTCTTTTGTTTGTTTAATTTGCTGACTGTTGCTTGAAGAGGAGTCGCAGATTACTTTGACTGAGACGTTAAGCGGCTTCGTTTACAGCCCGCTACAACTTCTCAGTGAACGTAGTTTTATCATAGTTTAAACTCGTAAGGCGTAATTCGTCGCAGTTTACCACTGTTCACCAGTCTCGGATGGCGTAGTTTATCGTAGTTGCTTCGTTATTACCGCTTGCCACCAGTCTCGATAGCATGGTCTTAGGTACTCGTAGGGAGATAGGGAAACAGATTATGGATTGCTAAGCTCAGCCAGAATACAGTAGTGAGACGTAGTGTCAACGAGGTGAGTTACAGCACTCTTGGGTTCTATCTATCTATTGCCAAACGCCTCAATCCCGTTTGGGGTGGCCACAAACAAATCGCCTCCAGGTCGCCCTGTCCCCCGCCATTTCACTGCCCTGCTCCCAACTCACACACCCCTCTCTCATATACCTCTCCACCCCATCCCTCCATCTCATCCTCGGCCTCCCCGTCCCTCTTCCCCCTCCACCTCACTCACATACACTCTATTCGTCAGTCTTTCACCCTCCATCCTCTCCACATGGCCAAACTACCTCAGTGTGTTCCTCATAACGCTTCCTATCACATCCACATCAACACCACAACGCTCCTTTATATCCTCATTTGTCAGCCTGTCTCTCCATGTGACTCCACAGGCTCCTCTTAAATAACTCATTTCCACTGCTCTCACTCTTGACTTGTGTCCTTCCAACAATGTCCAAACTTCACTTCCGTACGTTAGAGTTGGTATCACAATACTGTCATGTAGTATCTTTTTCACTTCCATGCTCACTTCCCTGTTTCTTATCACTGCTTTCAAAGAACCAGCAACCTTTCTTCCCTGCTGTACCCTTTCAAGCACTTCACCCTCCAAACCTCCATCCTTACTCATCACACTACCCAAGTACTTAAACGTACTCACATTTTCCGATTCCTCACCATCCAACCTCGCTGTACATTCACTGACTTCACCTCTCTCAAAGACCATCACTTTACTCTTCCCAACATTCACCTTTAGATTTCGTTTCTTACACACTCTCCCAAACTCATCCACCAAGCCTTGCAGGTCCCCTTCGTCTTCACTCAACAACACAATATCATCTGCAAACAACAGTACAGGGAGTTTCCAAACACTATCCTCTCTCACCAGGGCCACTCCAACATCCACTACCCTACCTTGTACCTCTTTTATTACCCCATCCATGTACAGATTGAACAACCATGGAGACATGACACATCCGTTTCAACCCAACTTTCAAAGAGAAAAATTCACTTAGTTCACCATCCACACGCACTGCAGTCTTCGCACCATCGTACATACTGTTCACACCATTCAACAACTTCCCATCTACTCCATATATTCTTAACACTTTCCACAATCCTTGTCTATCCACCCTGTCATATGCTTTCTCCAAATCCATGAAAACCGCATACAACTTCTTTCCCTTCTCTAGAAACTTTTCCACTAAAGATCTAAGAATGAATATCTGATCTACACAACCTCTTCCCTTCCTAAAGCCTCCCTGTTCTTCTCCAACTAATTTCTCTGTTCTTTCTCTAACTCTGTCAATAAGTATCCTACCATACACTTTTCCTATTATACTAAGAAGACAAATGCCCCTATGATTACCACACACTTCTTTTTCCCCTTTTCCTTTGTACAAGGGAATAATTATACCTGACTTCCAATCCTCCGGGACTCTACCTTCCTCCCAGGCCAATCTGCACATCTTCCACATCCATTCTACTACTATCTCTCCCCCATGCTTCAGCATTTCACCACACACTCCATCAATTCCTGGGGCTTTCCCCGATTTTACTTTCTTCATTGCTTCCACAACTTCTATCCTACTGATTTCTTCCTGTCTTCTCACCTCCCTCCTTTTCCCAGCCATTTCCCAGCCACTTATACTCGCATTACTTCCATCCTCTACGTTCAACAAATCCTTAAAGTGTTCTCTCCATCTGCTCACTTTTTCTCCCTTCTCCACTAGTACTCTACCATTTTTATCTTTCACTCCCCTACTAACTTCACTTCCACCCTGTCTTACTCTTTTCACCTCTTTCCAGAACATTTTCTTACAGTCCCTCCACTTTACACTCAAATTCCTTCCAAATTCCTCATCCACTCTCTTCTTACTCTCTCTTACTAATCTTTTCACCTCTCTCTTTCTTTCTACATATAACTCTCTCTTCCGCCTCTCAACTTCTTCCACGCCTCTATTTCTCATCCATTCATTGTATGCTTTCTTCTTTTGTGCCATAGCCTGTTTCACCTCTTCAGTCCACCACGCTGTTCCTTGCACCCCCCTCCGTCTTCTCTTCCTTCCACACACCACATCACATGCTGCACATATTTCTTCTGTAAATATCCTACACACACCTTCCGCGTCTCCCATCTGCTCCAATTCATATTTGCCCAATCGTTCCTCCACTTCTCTCTTATACTCTGCCATTTTCTCATCCTCTTGTAACCTTTCCACTCTCCTTGCAACTACTCCTTCCTCTCGTCTTTCCCCTTCTTCTATTCCTCCATCTTACTTGAATTCTAATTCTGGCCACCACCAAGTAGTGGTCAGAAAGTCCACTCCCCCAACCTCTATAAACTCTTGCATCCATTACACATCTTCGCATCCTTTCATCCACACATACATAATCAATCATTGCTTTCCTTTCATTCAGTTCACCACCCACCCTTCTCATCACTCGCCATTTATACCTGTGGATCATTTTATGCCTGAAGAGGGTATTGGCTATCACCAACCCCCTCCCAGCACAAATGTCCACTAATGCACTCCCATTCTCATCTATCTCAGCAGGCACACCCCACTCACCAACTATTCCATCCACCTTCACATTCCCAACTTTACCATTCATATCACCAATCAAAAACACTCTCTCATTCCTTCCAAACTTATCCATGCACACTTCTACATTTGTCCAGAACTCTTCTCTCACACTTCTAGCACGATCTTGCATTGGCGCATACACACACACAATCGCCCACATTTGTATTCCAACTTTCAACTCTTGGGTTACTGAGTTTTTATTATGTGGTTTTACCAAAAGTGAGTTACAGCGTAAGGGAGCGTGACCCTAGTGCTGGACCTACTCTCTGTCCCTTCTCTTCCCTTTCTCTGATCTTCGTGTTATCTTGCCGACTCTCCAACCCCTTCTGATCTGAAGGGCAGCTCTCCGACATTATATACAGCTTGGAGAGGATGTGTGTGTCTGGTAGATTTCCATTCATATGGACTAACTGCCTAGGGCTGGTTCCTCCACGTGTCTGAATGCGTCATGAAATTCTTGGTTGTCTGGACTACGAGGTAGTCTGAGATTCATCATATAGTTAAGGATTCTTGATGGTCTAGGACAAGGTTGTGGATATACATTATGTGAATTGACATTCCTAGTGAGAAACTGTGTATGTCCCCAGCAGACATTACACCCTGTACATTGTGTTTATGAGATATATCCTAATGCCTATATAATGCCTATATAATGTCTACACTTTCACACACAAGGTGGTTCATTCAGCGGGGCTCCATATGATGCTTCACTTTAGCTTACAAAATAAGATCAATCAAAGTACAACGAAATAATTAGGAAAGAGAGAAGAATTCCATAAAAATATTCGGTTTGTGGGCATGAACGCATTTAGTTGCATTTTACGTCATCCTTCCCGCCCAGCCGTGGGAGTGAGGAAGTAAAAGGATGCAAGTAATGGATTGTAGGAATTAACACTTGCGCTACAAAAGAGCTACTTAACATCGAATTTCGGCTGATATCAGATAACTATACTCCATAGATATTTACGCAGTTTGAAATATTCAAGGCAACTATGGTTAATGATGAAGTTAAAGAACTTTGTATTTTATTCCAGCGGGAGATCACAGCAGTGTGAGAGAGACACAATTCATTGCTTCATCTCATCATCCATCCCATCCATATAACATTATATTGTATCCTCAACGACACACAAACTCACACACACACACACACACACACACACACACGATACAGAATGCCTCAGTAATAACCCTACTCCTCCACCCAACATTACACTTCACAAACACATACCCAGTAAGTTACAAAAACACACAGCCACCACACCCATGGAAAACCTGCCGCCAAACTACCGTACATCTTTCCTGAACCACCATCAGACATCCACCCCTCAGATCCTACCCTACCCAGAGAGACACCAGGGCACTTAGACAGACTACGATGTGGCCCTCACCCTTCCCTGCTACAATACCAACCCAACATACAACTCACAAACAATCCACTATGCCCACACCGCAATGCAGCCACCCACACCACAACACACTAACCTCATGCACCTCACTGTCACAACACAAATCATCCTTCAACAAAAACTCACCGCACCCTCTCCCACCCAGCCAGGTACTGGTGTGTGGTGATTATTTGCTTGAAATAATTCACTTGTGGGGACGTCGTCATTTTTAGCTTTTCCTCGTGGAATACATGAGATATAATGATATTCACGCAAACTCTGTATGTCATACTAAAATGGAAGAAAGTTGGGAGCTGCATGACTGACAAGGAAAGCACCTAAACATTCCCACACACTACACCACGCAGCCGTCGCTTTACAAATCCAGGTCCCTGTTTCATTTCCAGGTGCCAACAAACTGGGGTAAAAACACCCTTCCAGTGGTCTGCCAGGGTGTCGAACCCGCGACTTCATGTGTACTGACACAATGATCGCCTTCAGTAATGTAGGCCAGAGTTGTGACAACATTCTTTACATCAAAGAAGCTGAATAGGTTGTCCACTAGTTGACCAGGCGTACAAAGGGTTTGGCTAACACAAAAATTCCATTGCCTTGAATCAAGTTGCTAGTATCACTGCAATATTTGACAACAGCATTGCTTACGTTGAATCTGCTCATGTCATAGTTGTGTTCAATGATCCTTTTGTTTATAGTCCTAATCATGTCACCAGTCCATGCAAGGAACACTGTACAACCCAGCCCTCCGTCTATTTACGTGTCTTTTTCACCAGGCTACTTGACGCCATCCACGTCCATATGGCCCAGTCATATCAGTCCTCGTTCATTCACACCAGGTTTACTTACATCCTTTACGTCCATTCAGGTCGACTCCAGTCCACTCAGGTAAGCATGGAGATTTCAAGGCTATTCAAGTCCAGTCAAAACTAATCAGGTTAGTTCAGGTCATTTTAGAACCATTTAGGCTGCTAGCTTATTCATATTATTTCAGTCCATTCATTTCAGTTCATTCAAGTCATTTTAGTCTATTCAGACCACTTCAGTTCATGCAGGCCACTTCAGGACCATCACACCCATTGCCTCACCGGCCACCACCATCTCAGCCCATTGCCTTCACCCATTTCTCGCCCCTTTGATTGTCACGGGGAGAGGCAGAGATGCTGGTGGATGATGGGGCAGGGTGGCAGTAGTGGTGGGTGATATGGCTGTGGCAACAACAATGCTATGCTTACGTGGAAGTAATAATTTCATTAATAAAATGAGCTATGACCTAAATGGGAAAGTATCGTGGTGTGTAAGGTATGGTAATGGGTACAGAATAATTAGTGGATTTTACATTTACTCTAGTTTCCCATCTCGTGAACCCAGTGGACAGCAGGGGATGGGAGACTGCCAGTGGTCTTTTGTTAAGGTTATGTTGAAGGTCTGCCTGTTGTGATATTGTGGTGCACGTGGTGAGTGTGTGGTGTTTTGTGGTGCGGTGGTGTGCATTGCAGTGTAAGTTGTATTTATTGTTGGTACTGTAGCAGTTTTGGAAGGAGGTAAAGAAAGTAAGGCAGTGTGAAAGGGGAAATAGTAGGGGAGTGAAAGATAGGAATAATAGATTGTTGGTGGAGAAGAGAGAGAAATTGAGGCGATGGAAGGAGCACTTTGAGGATTTGTTGAATGTAGAGAGTGAGAGCAGTGTGAGTATAAGTGGTTGGGGAATGGCTGGGAGAAGAAGAGATGAGAGGAGGGAGGAAGAGATCAGTAGGTCGGAAGTAGTGGAAGCGATGAAGATTAAGCTGGGAAAGGCCCCAGGAATTGATGGAGTGTGTGGTGAAATGCTTAGGTATGGGGGTGAGATTGTTGTGGAGTGGATATGGAAGTTGTGTAGATTGGCTTGGGAAGAGGGAAGGGTTCCAGAGGACTGGAAATCAGGTATAATTGTTCCTCTGTACAAAGGAAAAGGGGAGAGAGAAGTATGTGGTAACCATAGGGGTATTTGCCTTCTTAGTGTGACTGGTAAAATATATGGTAGAATACTCATTGATAAGGTTAGGCATATGACAGAGGAGCTAGTTGGAGAAGAACAAGGGGGATTTAGGAAGGGAAAAGGGTGTGTAGATCAGATATTTGTTCAAAGATGTTTAGTGGAGAAGTATCTAGAGAAGGGAAGGAAAGTGTATGCTGCCTTCATGGACTTGGAGAAAGCTTATTACAGAATAGATAGGCAAGGTATGTGGAAGGTATTAAGAATATATGGAGTGGAGGGGAAATTGCTGAGTGCTGTGAAGAGTATGTACGAGGGAGCTAGGGCTACGGTGAGAGTGGATGGTGAGCTGAGTGAGTTCTTTGATCTCAATGTGGGACTGAAACAGGGTTGTGTGATGTCTCCATGGCTGTTTAATATATATACATGGATGGGGTTGTAAAGGAGGTGCAAGGTAGGGCAGTGGATGTGGGGGTGGCCCTAATGAATGAGGGTGAGATTTGGAAGCTTCCGGTGTTGCTGTTTGATGATGATACAGTATTGTTGAGTGAAGATGAATGGGAGTTGCAAGGTTTGGTGAATGAATTTGGGACAGTGTGTAGGAGGAGGAATCTGAAAGTTAATGTAAACAAAAGTAAAGTTATGGTGTTTGAGAGGAATGAAGTCACAGAGTGTGCAGTGAGGTTGGATGGTGAGAATATGGAGAATGTGAGTGCATTCAAGTACTTGGGTAGTGTGATGAGTAAGGATGGAACTTTGGGGGATGAAGTACGTGAAAGGGTACAGCAGGGAAGAAAGGTTGTTGGTACACTAAAAGCAGTGATGAGAAATAGGGAGGTGAGTATGAAAGTTAAGAAGTCACTGCATGATGGTATTGTGATCCCTACCCTGACGTATGGGAGCGAGGCGTGGACCTTGCAAGAGGGGAACAAGTCAAGAGTGAGAGCAGTGGAAATGAGTTACTTGAGAGGAGCATGTGGAGTGACGTGGAGGGACAGGTTGACGAATGAAGAAGTGAAGGAACGTTGTGGGGTAGATGTGGATGTGGTTGAAAAGATTAGTCGAAATACACTGAGGTGGTTTGGACATGTGAAGAGAATGAAGAATGAAAGACTGACTAAGAGGGTGTATGTAGGTGAGGTGGAGGGAGGGAGAGGGAGGGGTAGACCGAGGATGAGGTGGAGGGATGGAGTTGAGAGGTATATGAGGGAGGAGGGTTGAGTTGGGGGGAGGGGAGTCAAATGGTGGGTGACAGAGTGACTTGGAGGCGTTTTGTCTGCGGCCACCCTTTGCGGGATTAGGGCGTCGGGCTATAGATAGATAGATAGACTGTAGCAGTGAAGGGTGGTGGCCGAATCACAGTCTGGCTGGGTGTACTCGTGTCTCTCGGGGTAGGGAATATTCTGATGGGAGTCTATCTACTCGTGGTTCTTGAAGGATGCTGTTTGGCTGCAGGGTTTGGATGGCTGTGGTGGCCATGGTTGGGGTCAATTCATTTTTGTCATTTCAATTCCTGTTCAGAATAAAATTGAATTAATCAGTTCCAATTCAATTCAGTTCATTCGTAAAAAAAGAAATCTTCAATTCAGTTCAATTCATTTCATTATGGTCGATATTTCATTCAGTTAAAATGTTTTCAATTCAAAATCAATTTTAATCTACCCAGTAACATTAATCTAACGGATACTTCATTTGATATATTTATAAATTTTTTGTGATAGCTAACTGTATGCTTTACTGTTTATTTGAGTAAGTTAATTATTGTGCAATAATGAATTTCCATAATACAGAAAAAAAATTATTTTATCAATTCAGTCATCAGTTCATATCAGTTCATTGATAACGAGTCAAATTCAATTAATTTTATATTTATATTTTTATCAATTCCAATTCAATTCCAGTTCACAATTGTATTAATCAATTCTAAGTCAATTCCAATTTATAGTTTTATTAATCAATTCCAATTCAGTTCCACTGTGTTTACGTTTGAATTACAGTAGTCAGAGACCAGTCACAGGTCAGCAACGTCCCACCCAGACGGTCATAGACCAGTCACAGGTCAGCAAGTCCCACCCAGACGGTCATAGACCAGTCACAGGTCAGCAGCGTCCCACCCAGACGGTCATAGACCAGTCACAGGTCAGCAAGTCCCACCCAGACGGTCATAGACCAGTCACAGGTCAGCAAATCCCACCCAGACGGTCATAGACCAGTCACAGGTCAGCAAGTCCCACCCAGACGGTCATAGACCAGTCACAGGTCAGCAAGTCCCACCCGCACGGCCAGATGGCCAATGACGGGTCAGCAAGTGCCACTCTGGCACCAAAATTTAATACAACGGAAGGTATATTTAAGCGTCTAATTCTGCAACATTTTTATTAATAAATTAGAAACTGTGAGGATTCGAACCAGCGCTGGTAAGTACGTGGATACAGCAGCTTACCGACTGAGCTATCCAGCCACCCCAAATTTAATACAACGGAAGCTGTATTTAAGCGTCTAATTCCACAAGATTTTTATTAATAAAGTAAAGCAACTACAAGTCTGCGATCTAATCCAGCGTCTATTAATTTGTAGTCTCTCACCTCACCCATCATGTCACTGGCCCGGTGTGAATAGAAAAAATACATTTTCAGAATTATATAAAAACATTTTTACACTTGCTGTTTATATATTTTTTGTGTAGTATCATGGATATTTACCCAATAGTATCATGGATATTTACCCAACAGTATCATGGATATTTACCCAATAAAATGCCAGTGTCTGTGTGCAGCAAGGTCACTAAATGAAGGCTACTTGAGAATAAAGGAATGGTTGTTTTGACTCAGAGTGATATGCCCGTGAATGAAAAGACATGAAATGAGGGAAGAATTTTATTAACTCAGATGCAGTGAGAGAAATGAGAGGGAAGGGAAAAATGGAAACACTGGTTAAACTTTTGGAACACATGAAAAAAAAAAAAAAAGCAGTATATCGTAACCCTTGCATTGCGTTGCAGGTCATTCCTCGCGCCTTGCCATCACACTGAGAAACATGAGAGATGAAAATATCACCGTACTTAGTACAGACAATAATTGTGAAAATATCTAACAACGTAAAGCAACTGGAGTGACACTCACAAAAAATACACTGATAAGCCTGACTGCCATATTGTCAAATATTCTAGTCCGTTCGCCTTTCCTGCCTCCCATTCATTCATACATCATCCACAGTCCATATATATCGTCTATAATCATAGATGTGCCATGCATTGAAATTCTACCTACTTGGTTAAACTAAAATGATAAGCCTTTAAAATATGCTAAACTACTTAGACTTGTCTGCTATTTTTAATAAACTGTTCTGAGAAATAAAAAATTCTCTCTCTCTCTCTCTCTTTCTCTCTCTCTCTCTGTATATATATTGATCACAGGTATATAATAAAAGCTCTAGCACTCATTCGAGCTGACCGTTTTCATACTTTGAACAGAGTATTGCTTAAGAAATCATAGTTCTGATCAATTTAACTAGACGGAGACACTAATAAAAACATAAGATCCTGTCGCACTCAGACAAATAAATATAGTTTCATTTATACTGGTACTCTATAACCGCTATACCAACTAAATTAAAAAAAACACCAATTCTAGTTACATATATATACTCTCAGGAACTTTCCATGCCATGACAGTAATGTATATTCATAAAAGGAGATTCAGTGTTCTTGCTTTTCTCTTTGAGAACCGACCTAAAATTACGTCTGCATGACGCTGACTCACTACGATTTTCTCTCTCTCTCTCTCTCTCTCTCTCTCTCTCTCTCTCTCTCTCTCTCTCTCTCTCTCTCTCTCTCTCTCTCTCTCTCTCTCTCTCTCTCTCTCTCTCTCTCTCTCTCTCTCAAGTGATTTATTTATTTATTTGTTTTTAAAGATTTATTGTTTTGTTTAGCCTCATACGATTTCAAGACCCTGAAGTTGGGGGAGGGGCAGCCTTCTCCGCACCCCTCTTCGCTACGCACCTGGTTATGGCTTTGATCTGTGTACTGAGAGAGAGAGAGAGAAAGAGAAAGAAGTAGGATCCAGAAATATCATAATGGAAATTAAAGTATTTCGGAAGGTTGTTTCATCAGAATGACAAGTAAAAATGGATCGCACTTCCACTCACCATCATCATGATCATGATGATGATGATCATCATCATCATGTTCACAACCATCCTTACACTGTCCCACTGAAACATGGATTGGCAGAGCTCCAGACTCAGCAACAGAAGGGTAGAGTTTAAACATGGTCGTTCGTCGAGCACGGACCTGCGTCGTGCCATGAAATTGTCGAAGGGGCGAGAGAAATTGGCGAATTAGTGAAGAAATGTAGAAATGGCGCAAGCCGATAAAACGTTTGGAAGGAAGAAAGAAAGGGAGGAAATACAGTTGCTGCCAGAGTTTAGTGCAGAGATTACGAGAATAGAAATGATAAGGAAAAGAAAAGGAGGAATCTGAAGATAATAATTGGGTCGAACGCGGTACACCAGTAGTAGAGTGCCCGGCCGCTCCACCTTACTTCATCTCACCTCCTACCTCTCTTGTAATTTGTGATGCTGTAATATGTAGTATATCTAGATCTAAGTAGCTGATAATGACTGTAGTAGTGATGATGATTATGATAATGATGATGATGATGATGATAGTAGAGATAATAATGATGGCAGTTATGAGTTAAAAATATTGAAAATATTGTATGTTGTACGGATAATGGTGTTGTTGATGATGATAATACGATTCTCAGAATGTTGATGGTGATGTTGATGGTGGTGGTGGTAGTGGCAATGATGAGGGTTGTAGTATGGAGTAAGCTGGTAGTAAATTTTTTTTTTTTAGCTGAATTATCAACAACCATTGTTATCCCAAATACACCTTAGACAAGAGTACTTTGTGATGGTTTACTCACCCAGGCAAAAACGGAGTCGGCAAAGTAGAGTACCGCGAAGACGAGGCTGACTGTACTCGCCTCACTGTCGTCAGGATACACGTCAGCCTGAAAATAAACTCAGTTATTTACTGACTACGTTCTCCTAGTAATTATCATACTAAATTTGTAATTTATCTACAGTTATTGTACTAATCACTGTTGCTGGTAGTTTATTCTATTGTTACACGACACTGAGTGACCGGGGTTCAATCAACTCGAACCAGTCTCCCTTCTTTCCCCCCCCCTGGGGGTAGGGGGGGTTTCAAGAATACTCCCCCAGTATCCCTGCTTGTCGTACGAGGCGACTAAAAGGGTTGGTGGTGGGTTACTGCCCCACCCCGTAAAAAGAACTAACTAAAAAAGCGAATAAAGCGCCTCGGACTCGGACGGATCATACGCTGACGACTAAGGAACGGACAAAGAACATTCTTAGGGTGGGAACGTGGAATGTGAGAGGAGTGAATGATGAAGTGAAAGAGAGAGAGATTGTTCAGGTGCTTGAGGATGCAAATGTGGATATATGTGGATTGACTGAAACTAAATGGAAAGGGGAAAGGGTGAGAGAATGGGAATATGGTTTAGGTATATTTGCGGGAGTAGATGAAAATGAGAGGGCAAGAGAGCGAGTATGTCTGATGATAAGCAAGAAGTGGAAGGAGAATATAAGAGAATATGGAACAGTGGGTGCAAGGATTGTATGGGTGAGGATGAAAGTAGGTATACAAGCGTGGGCGATTGTATGTGTGTATGCCCCGACAGAGGATCGAGTGGCAAGAGTGAACGATGAGTTTTGGGCGAGTGTAGAAGCGTGTATGGACAAGTTTGAGAGGAGCGAGAGAGTGCTGTTGATTGGAGACATGAATGGCAAAGTTGGGAATGTACGAGTGGATGGAGTGGTTGGTCAGTGGGGTGTGCCAGCTGACGTAGATGGGAATGGAAGTGCTTTGGTGGACATCTGTGCTTGTAAGGGGTTGGCAATAGCCAACACCTACTTTCGGCATAAGATGATCCACCGGTATACATGGAGAGTAATGAGGAGGATGGATGGTGAACTTGTTGAACGAAAGGCAATAATAGACTACGTGTGTGTGGAGGAGTGAATGAGAAGACAAGTGTTGGATGCAAGAGTGTGGAGAGGGTGGGGGAATGGAGTCTCGGACCATCACTTAGTGATGGTCAAGGTAGAGCTGCAAAGAAAGTGGTTGAGGAGACGAATGGGAAGACAGGAGGAAGCAACTCCTGTGAGAAGAGTGGAGAAATTGCAAGATAGTGAGAAAATGACAGAGTATAAGAGCATAGTGGAAGAAAGATTGGGAAGGTATGAGCTAGAGCAGATGGAAGGGGTGGAAGACGTATGTAAGATATTCACGGAAGAGACAGGAGCAGCGTGTGAGGTGGTTTGTGGTGTGAGGAGGAGATGCAAGGGTGTGCAAGGGACAGCATGGTGGAATGATGAGGTGAAACGAGCTGTGGAACAAAAGAAGAAAGCATATAGTGAATGGTTAGCGAGTAGAGGTAGGGGAGAAGATGAGAGAGAGAAGAGAGAGGTATATGTGAGCAGGAGAAGGGAGGTTAAGAGACTGGTGAAGGAGAGTAAAAAGAAAGTGGATGAAGAGTTTGGGAGGAATCTGAGTGTGAAATGGAGGGCGAGTAAGAAATTGTTTTGGAAGGAGGTAATGAATGTAAGGCAGTGTGGAAGGGGAAAAAGTAGGGGAGTGAAAGATAGGAATAATAGATTGTTGGTGGAGAAGAGAGAGAAATTGAGGAGATGGAAGGAGCACTTTGAGGATTTGTTGAATGTAGAGAGTGAGAGCAGTGCGAGTATAAGTGGTTGGGAAATGGCTGGGAGAAGAAGAGATGAGAGGAGGGAGGAAGAGATCAGTAGGGCGGAAGTAGTGGAAGCGACGAAGATGATTAAGTTGGGAAAGGCCCCAGGAATTGATGGAGTGTGTGGTGAAATGCTTAGGTATGGGAGTGAGATTGTTGTGGAGTGGATATGGAAGTTGTGTAGACTGGCTTGGGAAGAGGGAAGGGTTCCAGAGGACTGGAAATCAGGTATAATTGTTCCTTTGTACAAAGGAAAAGGGGAGAGAGAAGTATGTGATAACCATAGGGGTATTTGCCTACTTAGTGTGACTGGTAAAATAAATGGTAGAATACTCATTGATAGGGTTAGGCATATGACAGAGGAGCTAGTTGGAGAAGAACAAGGGGGATTTAGGAAGGGAAAAGGGTGTGTAGATCAGATATTTGTTCTAAGATGTTTAGTGGAGAAGTATCAAGAGAAGGGAAGGAAAGTGTATGCTGCTTTCATGGACTTGGAGAAAGCTTATTACAGAATAGATAGGCAAGGTATGTGGAAGGTATTAAGAATATATGGAGTGGAGGGGAAATTGTTGAGTGCTGTGAAGAGTATGTACGAGGGAGCTAGGGCTACGGTGTGAGTGGATGGTGAGCTGAGTGAGTTCTTTGATTTCAATGTGGGACTGAAACAGGGGTGTGTGATGTCTCCATGGCTGTTTAATATATACATGGATGGGGTTGTAAAGGAGGTGCAGGGTAGGGCAGTGGATGTGGGAGTGGCTCTAATGAATGAGGGTGAGATTTGGAAGCTTCCGGTGTTGCTGTTTGCTGATGATACAATACTGTTGAGTGAAGATGAATGGGAGTTGCAAGGTTTGGTGAATGAATTTGGGATAGTGTGTAGGAGGAGGTATCTGAAAGTTAATGTAAACAAAGTAAAGTTATGGTGTTTGAGAGGAATGAAGTCACAGAGTGTGCAGTGAGGTTGGATGGTGAGGATATGGAGAATGTGAGTACATTCAAGTACTTGGGTAGTGTGATGAGTAAGGATGGAACTTTGGGGGATGAAGTGCGTGAAAGAGTACAGCAGGGAAGGAAGGTTGTTGGTACACTGAAAGCAGTGATGAGAAATAGGGAGGTGAGTATGGAAGTTAAGAAGTCACTGCATGATAGTATTGTGATCCCTACCCTGACGTATGGAAGCGAGGCATGGACCTTGCAAGAGGGGAACAAGTCAAGAGTGAGAGCAGTGGAAATGAGTTACTTGAGAGAAGCATGTGGAGTGACGTGGAGGGACAGGTTGACGAATGATGAAGTGAAGGAACGCTGTGGGGTGGATGTGGATGTGGTTGAGAAGATTAGGAGAAATACACTGAGGTGGTTTGTACATGTGAAGAGAATGGAGAATGAAAGACTGACTAAGAGGGTGTATGTAGGTGAGGTGGAGGGAGGGAGAGGGAGAGGTAGACCGAGGATGAGGTGGAGGGATGAAGTTGAGAGGTATATGAGGGAGAGGGGGGTGAGCTGGGGGGAGGGTAGTCAAATGGTGGGTGACAGAGCGACTTGGAGGAGTTTAGTCTGCGGCCACCCTTTGCGGGATTAGGGCGTCGGGCTATAGATAGATAGACAGATAGATATCTTGCATTAGAGATTCATCCTACTATACTGATAACAGTATCATTCACTATTCTGAACAAGTTTCTATAGCTATGTCAAACTTGTTTAAAACTAAAATTAAATCGTATCTATGTTGACGCTTCGTGAGAGAAAACACATTACCTTTATCGTTATATAATCTTCCCTACTGAGAGTCTTGCAGCTTGTACTGCTGTAACATAGTGGAGAATGGAAGAAAGGAAAACAGAAATAAGAAGGGTAGACAATGATGTACAGGAAATGGAGAGAGAGAGAGAGAGAGAGAGAGAGAGAGAGAGAGAGAGAGAGAGAGAGAGAGAGAGAGGTGGGGGGGAGGGAGGGGTGTCTGTTGAAAATGGAGAATGTAACTAAAAGAAAAATAACTAAGAAAAAGAAAAGACAGGTAAAGAAAAGGAAGGAGATGGGAGGCGAGAAGAATGAAGAGACAGTGAGAAAAAGAAAATGACAAACATACAAGAGATTCTCGCACTGAAAAGTGCAGCTTCACGATAAAATAAAATAATTAAAGAAAAAATGAGATATCGGCGGCAAAGTTTGAACTTGGGACGACTGTAGCAGAGTCCCAGGCAGCTACCTTACTTCATGTCTCCTCCTACCTCTTTCTTAGACTGTGATGTTGTTACATGATGGGAAAAGGAGGAAAGAGACAGAAGGGGTGCAATAAAGAATGGAAAAATGAGAAATGCAGAAGGAAAACAGAGAGCTAAAGCGATAAGGAATGCATATCAGGAGAAACATAAAAAAAAGGAAAGTGGAATATAGAAGGGTAGAACTCTGTACACGCACAATAGTCCCTGGCCGCAACAGCTTACTGTATCTTGTCTCCTGCCTCTCTTGTAGCTAGTGATGTAATATTGTGGTGACTTTGATCTAATGTAGCTGACGGTGTTGGTGATAATAGTGATGATGATGCTACTGCTGTAGATGGTGATGGTGTGGTGGTTGTGATCATTATCACAGTGATGAAGGTTTTTAAAATCATGATATATATGACTAGCTATGATAATGATAATGACAGAGACAGAGATGGTTATGGTGGTGATGATGGTAATATACAGTATGTTAATACTGATGATAATATCCTTATTTCATCTCACCTATCACACCTCTTGGTGCTTGTCATGTTGTAATGTACGGGTAATAAAATATGAAAAAAAAAAAAAAAAGGAAGAGGAAGACGGAAAGATGAAGGGAGGAAATAAGATAATAATAATAAAAACTGAGACATGCAGGAATAAAGGGAAAAAAGCCAAACATTTAAAAAATGATAATGAATGAGAGATGAAAAGGAAAAACGTAGCAGAGAAGGGGATTAAAAGAAATTAGTAAGGAAAGGGAATAAGAAGTAAAGAAAAACAGATAATGAATGAGAAGAAAGCCAAACACAATAAAACACATAAGGAGCATAAACGCCGATATAAAGAAAGAAAAGGACCTACGAAGGGAATCAAGGAAAAACAAAAAAGATCCTGTACCTTTACTGGGTGAAACTCGGGACACCTTTGCTGGAATCTCAGGCCGCTCCACCTTACATCACCTTGGCTCCTACTTCTCTTGTAGTTTTATCGCTGTGATATAGTGAAGAAGGAAAGGACACCGAAATATAATAGAAAGATGAGAAGAAAGAAAAGAGAGAGAAGAAATGAAGAGGAGAAAAACAGTAAAATTAAGGACAAAGGAAAAAGAAAGGAGGGAATTTAAAGATGGCCGCTGGGAAAGAAAAGAGGAGAATAATGAAGGAGAACAATGAAACGAACTGTAATTTGTGATGTAATTCAGTGGTGGCCTTGATGTAATGTGCCTTGTGTTGGAGGTGTTACATGTACGATAACGATGACGGTGGTGGTGTTAATGTTGGTGGTGATGAATTAGGTTTTGATTTTCATTTTAATGGCTAAAATTGTATGGATAATTATAGCGATGATCATGGTGAAAGTGGTGGTTAATGTGGTACGCTAGTGGTGGTGGTGGTCATGGTAATTATGATACACAAAATATTAGTACCGAAGATAATAACATCATCTCACCTCTTACCTCTCTTAAAGCCGGTGATGCTCCAGTACCGGTGTATTAGAGAAAAGCAACAAGAAGATTGTTGTTGTTTTTGTTGACCCTGTGTCTGTCTAGCCGAGCAGACTCGTCAGCCACAAGCAAACAAGGACAGAGAATAATGACCTAAAAAAAAAAAAAATAGAAACCTGGAATAACACGAGCGGAAGGAATAGAGAATTGATAATGTATAAGCAAGAAAGGGAGACAAATGTAAAGTATAAAGGACGAGTAGATAACAAATGATGGAAAGACCAAAGAAAATAATGAAAGAAATGTAATTAAAAAGAAATGAAAAGACAGAAGAAATGGGAACAAGAAACAGGGGATAATAGACAAAAAAGGAAGGAAGGGAGAAAAAACATGAAGGAAACAGGAAAAAGAAAACGAAAGGGAGGCACCTGCGTAAAGAGGGTCGAACTAGAGACACCTTCATTTGTGTCCCATGTGGCTCCACCCTACTTCACCTTGGCTGCTACTTTTGTTGCTTCATTGTTGTAATATAGTGAGTAAAGACAGTAGGAAGGAATAAGGAAATGGAGTGAGCAGACAAATGATATATGAGAAGGAGAGAAAGGAAACGAAACAATGAACGAAAAGGAGAAAGAGAGAGAAAGAAAAGAAATTAATGGATAAGCAAGAAAATGATAAACAAAGAAGGAAACTGAGAAAACAGGATGAATAGCAGACGAAACTGATGCAAACTTTGAAACATAGGACAAGCATAGAAAGTAAAGAGGTAAAAAATATAAGGGAGGTATATAAATGGTACAGGTGTTATCTGAGTACACCTGTAGCAGTGTCCCAGGCCGCTCCACCTTGCTTCATCTCGCCTCCTACCTCTTGTACCTTGTGATGTTGTAATATCGACGAGAAAAACAGAGAGAGAGGTAAAGAGGAGAGAAAAGAATAAAAGCAACAAGTGAAAATGAATTGGTCAAGAAAGCTTATGAGCAAGACAGAAAATGCTTAATAGAGAAATTAATCATATGAAAAGAAAAATAGAATTAAATATAAACAAAAAAAAGGAAAAAGAAGAAAATACAAGGACGAATGAAAACTAACTCGAGTATGAATAAAGATGATAGTGATGATGATGTGCTAGTAGTAATGGTGGCGATGTACTGTACGTTAGTAATGATGACGATGCTAATCTTGCTTCATATCATATACTACTTCTCGTGTAGCTTGTGATATAATAAAATGAAGATAGAAAACATAAGGGAAGGAGAAAATATCAAACAGAAGTAAATAAATGGGGGAATGAAATAAAAGTTGAAAGCGGAGAAAACATATATATAAAAGAAAAACAATATAAAGGAGAAATAAAAGAGGATAAATTAGAACAGAAGAGCCAAAAAAGGAAAGGAAAGGAGAAAGAACGACAGAAATAAAATAAAAAAACAAAAGGCATATAACATGGAAAATATAAAAAGAATCGTAATCTATCTATCTATCTATCTATTGCCAGACGCCTCAATCCCGTTCGGGGTGGCCACAAACAAATCGCCTCCAAGTCGCCCTGTCCCCCGCCATTTCACTGCCCCGCTCCCAACTCACACCCCCTCTCTCATATTCCTCTCCACCCCATCCCTCCATCTCATCCTCGGCCTCCCCCCCCCTCTTCCTCCCTCCACCTCACTCACATACTGTACACTCTCCACATCAGTCTTTCACCCTCCATCCTCTCCACATGGCCAAAACACCTCAGTGTATTCCTCCTAACGCTTCCTATCACATCCACATCCACACCACAACGCTCCTTTATATCCTCATTTGTCTGCCTGTCTCTCCATGTGACTCCACAGGCTCCTCTTAAATAACTCATTTCCACTGCTCTAACTCTTGACTTGTGTCCTTCCAACAACGTCCAAGCTTCATTTCCATACGTTAGAGTTGGTGTCACAATGCTGTCATGTAGTAACTTTTTCACTTCCATGCTCACTTCCCTGCTTCTTATCACTGCTTTCAAGGAACGTAATGAAAGAGATTATTCAGCAAAATAAAAGGGTAATATATGAATGTACAGTAGG
Source organism: Coenobita brevimanus (assembly GCF_032717465.1). Lineage (NCBI taxonomy): Eukaryota > Metazoa > Arthropoda > Malacostraca > Decapoda > Coenobitidae > Coenobita > Coenobita brevimanus. The sequence goes on along the minus strand of NC_137062.1, from coordinate 9,052,483 downwards.
TTGTAACTCAGTCCATTTGTCGTGGAGTGCCAGGCTGCTGCACCTGTATTATCCTCCCACCTCTCTTATACCTTGTGATGATGTACTATAATGAAGAAGAAAAGACAACTGGAAGGAAAGAAAATGATGATGATTACTGTGGTGGTGGTAGCGATACTGGTTATTGCTTATCATTGATGGTGATAATCATATTTATGCGGTAACTAGTGATGAAGGTGAGGATGTTGATAAAGAAAAAAAAGCTCAGTTCTTCCCAACCATTAATAGTAATGGTGTTAGTGAAGCGAAACAGTGATGTAGCTTAATTTTGATGATGATGATCTACACATTAGTAATGGTGAATGTGTTATTGATGTTGAATAGTGATGAAAGTTGGCTTTGATGATGATGACGATGATTCCAGTGGTGGTGTTGACAAAGAAAATAGTGACACACACACACACACACACACACACACACACACACACACACACACACACACACACACACAAATGGAATGGTAGGTATGAACTCCTGGCATCTGGTGTAGAGACCCAGGCCGTTCGAATATACTTGGTCTCATCTCCTTCTTGCTATTCAATTTATTTTTCCAGTGTCCTGACGATTTTATGCAGGAAGGTTGGGGCAGACTTTTGTAACTGGAGGGGTTGGATATCGTCTATATTAACACCTGATCTATTAGGGGGATCTTACCTGAATAAAATCCTATGGTAATGCCAGGAGCAAAATATAAATTAAGTCATCGTATTGATGGTGAATGATATCAGTATAACGAACCCCGGCTGTAGGAGGAGATACGTAGATAGATAAATACATAGATGCATAGATACAAAGATGATTGATAAACACAAAATGAAAATGATAAACGACGAAGGACAGGGGACTGAAGACAAAAAAAGGAGCAAGAGATATATAAATGAGAAACGAAAAAAAAAAAAAAAAGCTGGAGAAGGTTTGCGCTCAATACAGGTGTAGTGGATTGCCAGACCTCTCCACCTTACTTTGTCTTGCCTCTAACCTCTCTTGTAGCTTGTGATGATGTACTATAGTGGTGGCTTTAATGTGATGTAGTTAATAGTGGTGGAGGTGATGGTGACGATGATGATGATGATGATGATGATGATGACAGTAATAATGATCATATAAGTTAATTATGCTGATTATACTGGTGATGGTGATGAGTGTCTAGGTTAGTCTTAATGATAGAGCTTAATTTTATGGACAGTGATGAAGATGATGATGGTTGTTGTGGTGTAGTGAATATACTGATGTCCAGTAGGTCACCACGGATGATAATACCCTTACGTCCTCTCGCTTCCTCCTTTTCTTGTAACTTGTGAAGCTTCAACAAGATGAGAACAAACGGCCAACAAGGAGGAGGAAGCGAAAAAAAAAAAAAAAAAAAAGAGAAAATGTATCATTAAGAAAAAAGTGATAATGACAAAAAAGTAGTTATAGATGAGAGATGAAGAAAAATAAGATACAAAGAGGAAACAAAGAAGAAATGAAAAGAAAAAAGAAACTAAGCAGAACTGGAAACAGAAGTAGTATAAAGAAAAAGAAAAGGAGAAAGAAAAAGGGAAATGAGAAAGATGGACCAGTAAAGGAGCATCTTGTTGATTACGGTGGAACTGCAGACACCTATATTTGTGTGCCAGGCCGCTACACCTTACTTGATATTGACTACTACTTCCCTTGATCAATTATTGCGGCAAGATGTAATGAACAAGGAAAGGAGAGAGAGAGAGAGAGAGAGAGAGAGAGAGAGAGAGAGAGAGAGAGAGAGAGAGAGAGAGAGAGAGAGAAATAAAAAGCAAAAGAAAAAAGAAAACACAAGGCATGAAAAGGTGAAAGAAAGGAGAATAGGGGAAAGGAAATGGCAAACAAAAGGAAGAAAGGGAATGACTGAAGGAAACTTAGAAATAAAGAGGAAGATAAGGAGAACGAGAAAGAATCAAACCATGAAATTAATGAAGGAAAAGGAAAGAAAGACAGCACGAAAGAAAATGGTGCATAAACAGTAAAGGCCTTAACTTGGTATGTACACCTATAGAGGAGTTCCGGCCGCTCCACCTTACGTCATCTTGTGTCATACCTCTCTTGTTGCTTAAGATGTTGGTGGTGAAAGCAAGGACGAAAGAACGCGAGTGATGAAACAAAGGAGAATGTAAGGAAAAAAAAACTAAGGAGACAGAAACGTAAAAGAACATTATAATCTTCATTCTGTGTGATTTCAATGTTCACCACCACCTTTGGCTCTGTTTTCCTTTCACTGATCCACCTGGTGAGCAAGCCTAAATCTTTTTTATCCTTAATGACTTACAGCAGGTTGTACAGCACCCTATTAGTATCCCTGACCACCTTGGAGGGCATTCCAATATACCTGACCTCTTCCTAACAATTAATCCATCCTTCTGCTTAAGCTGTTAATCTTTCTGTCTGTTGGGCTCCTCACATAACCTTATAACCTGAAGTGTTCTTTCACCCCAGCAAGGCCTGTGGACCCTCCCAGGAAGTGGAGGCTGTGGCACTTTGGAGATGCTGATTGGGAGGCCCTCAGGAAGTACTTCTTTGATTTTCCCTGGAATGATTATTACATCCATGTGCAGGAGCCATCTGAGTGTGTTTTTCACATTTTGGAGGTTATTCTCTTGGGCATGGAAGCATGCATTCCTTTCTCGTATCATGTGACTAGTGCCAAAAAAAAAAAAAAATTGTTTTAATCATGCTTTTTCAAATGCGTCCACAACAAGGAGAAACCCTACAAAAGGTACTAGGACCATTTCACCCCCGAATCTCATCACGTTCATGTTTTTGCCTGGAACTCTGCTAATTCTGTGCTTCGCAATGCTAAACATATTTTTATATGCTTTGAACTCTCCATCCCTAATTCTTCCCACTCCCTGTGGCACCTTGCCAAAAACCTTTCTAATAATTTTACCTTATCATATCCTCTTCTCTACTCTGATGGCTCTGTAGTTATTTCTTTTACTGATAAAGGAGAACTGTTCGTTCAGAATTTCTCTTCCAGTTCCATCTTAGACTATTCTGGTGCTGTTCCTCCATCATTTCCCCTCTCAGACTTCCTTATGACTGACAATGAAGTTTCTTCAACTGATGTATTTTCTGCCATCAATGGCCTCAATACTGCGAAGGCATATATGCCTGATCGGGTCCCTCCTGTTGTCTTCAAGAACTGTGCTTCTGCGCTAAACTCTTTTGCTTTTGTCTGTCAACTTGTACGTTTCCATCTTGCTGGAAGTTTGATCTCATTTCAGCCAGTCCCAAAGAAGGGTGACCATTCCCAGTCATTAAACTCTCCCCCAATTGGTGTAACATCCTGTATTTCAGTAATTTTTGAGTCTATTCTTTAACAAAAAAAAAATTATAAAGCTCCTTTCCCATGACAGCCTTCCTTCCAATCGTCAATATTGGTTCCACTAGGGACGCTCCATTGGTGATCTCACCTACCATTTGAACTCCTGGTCATCCCCTTTTGGGACTTTGGCGAAAGCTTTGTCATTGCTCATGACATATCAAAGCCTTTCGATCGAGTCTGACATAAATCTTTAATTTCCAGACTGCCCGCTTACAGTTTCCATCCTTATATCTGTGCCTTTATCTCTAGTTTCTTTCTGGTCGTTCTATAGGTGTTGTTGTAGATGACCATCATTCTTCTTTTAGAGCTATCAATAATGGTATTCCTCAGGGCTCTGTCCTATCACCAATTCACTTCTTTCTATTCATCAACGACCTTCTAAACTGTACATCTAATCCTATCCACTTATACTCTTATGACTCCACCCATCACCTTTCCATTCGCTTCCTGCAGCATCCAACTCAACAGTTACTTTAACAAACAACGGTTGAGGTTGTAGCACACGTAATGTCTGACTTGGCTCGTTTCTCCGATAAAGATAAAAGTAATCTTGTTTTTAATGCATCAAAATCTCAGTTTTTAAGTCTTATAACCCATTGAAATCTTCTGGAGGAGTATTCTCTATTTTTTATTTTATTTTATTTTTTTTACAAAAATTTAACTTGGGGTTTCATTCTCTCGAGATTAATCTTGGAAGGATCATATTACCTCTATTGTAAAATCTGCTCCCAAGAGACTAGGTGTGCTTAGCCAACTCTGGGCAATCTTTACCCTTGTACAGTTGTTGGCTTTATACGTGGGTTTTATCCACCCCTGTGTAGAGTGCAACTCACAAGTATGAGGAGGCTCCCCACATATAGCTCTTCTCAGCAAGGTGGAGTCAGAGGCTTGTCATCTCATTAACTCTCCTTCTCTTACTGGCTCGCTTCAACCTCTGTCTCTTCGCCCCACTGTTGCATCTTCATCTCTTTCCCATCGCTAATTTAGTGGTCACTGCTTGCATCCCTCCACCACTATGGCGGGCACATAGCACCCGTCTAGCAACAATCTCTCATTCCTTTTCTGCCCAACTCCCTAATGCAAGAGTTAACTGTTATTCTAAGTCTTTCATGTATGCAAAAGGTCAACTCTGGAACTGTCTCCCTCTGTCTGTATCTCCTACTGCCTATGATCTCCAGTCTTTCAAGTGCAGTGTGTCCTGGCATCTTAAAATGAGCGGATATTGAATTTTGCTCCCTGCTATCTTTTTGTTTTGTTTTTTTCTTGGAGTGAGCAACTTTGCGGCCTCCTGTACTTTGATTTCTTCTTATTTGCATAAAAAAGCATCCCCCCAAGAAAAAAGATTATAATTTTTAAAGAGAAAGGAAAAAGTAAGAACAGAGGAATGAAAACGGAAGAAAAAGTGAGAGATAGGAATGATAGAGAAAAAGAAACTCAGGAAAAGAGAAAGAAGATAAAGGAAAGGAAGAGTGAAGTACAGAAAAGGAAGCATTGGAGTTGGGGTGAAGGTTTGAACTCAGTACAGGTGTAGTAGAGTCCCAGGCCGCTGCACCTTACTTCATCTTGCCTCCTGCCTCTCTTGTACCTTGTGATGCTGTAATATAGTGGTGGCTGTGATCTAACGTACCTAATGCTGGTAATAGTGATGCTGATGAGGACGGTGATGATGATGATGATGATTATGTAAGTTACCAATGATGTGCATAATGTTAAATAGATGAATGATGATGATGGTATGGTGGTGAGGGTGGTGTTGGCGGTGGTGGTGATAGTGATGATAGTGTTATGCAGTAGGTTACTACGATGATGATGGTAATGATGTAACTTACAACTGAAGAGTTTAATGTTAACTGCATGGATGGTGATGATAATGATGGTAATATGCAGTAGGTTACAATGCTCTTGCTGGATATGATGATGGCGATGATGCTGTAGGTTACAAATGTCGAGTAAAACGATAATTGCATGGAGCATGGTGGTGGTGGTGGTGGTGGTATGTACTAGGCTACTGTAATGGTTATAGATATGATGATGGTGATGCTGTTGTACGAGTAGGTTACAGATAACGAGTATAATATTTGCGTTGAAGATGATGGTGATGATGATGATGATGATGGTGGTGGTGGTGGTGGTGGTGGTGGTGGTGTTGGTGATGGTGATGGTTATAAGCAGTAGGTTACCATAATGATGACAAGCTTAGTTCATCTCGTCTCCTAGCTATTTGTAGTTTGTGATGGTGATTACATAATATAATGAAGAAAGCATGGATGAAGAAAGAAATGAAAAAAAAATAATGTGAAAAAGGCAGAGAGGGAAACAAATATGAGGAAAGTAAAAGATGGAGAACAAATGCAACATCTGTAAAAAATCAGAATTACAAAAGAGAATACAAGAAAGAGAGAAGGATGAAACAAAGATAAAAAGGGGAAGAGGAATAAAAAAAACTACAGTAGATACAAAGGAAAAAGGAAGAAGGTCAGACACGGTGAAAGAACTTTGGAAGGAAAAAAAAGAAGCTTAAGACATGTAACCGGAAAAAGAAAAGGTCTGAAAGAAAAAATGATAATAAAATGATAAAAAAGGAGCTTTGTCTAAACAAAGTGGGACTCTTGACACCTTTGTTAGAATCTCAGGCCGCTCCACCTTACTTCACCCTGGCTCCTGCTTCCCTGGTAGTTTTATCTCTGTATAACAGTGAAGAAAAAAAAGAGACCGAGAGACAAATAGAAAGGAGAAGTAAAAAGAAAGGAAGAATAAAAAAGGAAAGAAAAGGAGAAAAACAGAGGAAGACAAGACAGGGGCAAAACAAGAAAGGAAGGCAGCGAAAGATGGAGTTTGAGCTGGAAGAAGAAAACCAGGAGAAAGATTAGATGAATCGCAAAATACGGGAGAAAGGGATCAGTTTTAGGTCAAAATGACGGCTTCAGTTCAATGACCTATTTTTACACTTGTGACCCTTGACGTAAAGTGGGGTGTCGTGTGTGTGTGTGTGTGTGTGTGTGTGTGTGTGTGTGTGTGTGTGTGTGTGTGTGTGTGTTATTCGATTTTAAGGAATCAGGTTGATGGTTTGTGGGTCAGCAAATTTGGAGATGTAGTTTTTGAGAACAACAGGTCAAAGGTCAAGATCACAGGGCTGGGTCAAACACTGACCTAGCAAAATCAGCTTGGACAGTCTGTGTCAAGTTTTGACCAGACTTGGAAGCGTTAAGGGTTAGGCAAGAATGAAATGGTTCAGTTTTGAAGAAAATCAATCGAAGTTGAAGGACACAGGGCAATGTCAAAATTCACCATGTGTGTGTGTGATTGTTAACAAAATAAAACATACAACTCTGCCCCTATTTTAACAAATCACATCGAGTGATCGAAGGTAACTGGAGGAGAAAATCTCTTGTTTTTCGGGACAATAGTGTTGTAAAAGGTCTCAGGGCAAGGTTACCGTAAAGATTTTGTCCGATTTAGAACAAACTTTGCGTAATGGATGAGGACAAGGCATGAGCAAAAGGACTCGATTTTGAGCACAAACAGTCAAAGGTCAAGATCCCAGGAAAGGTCAAAGTTCATGGTCACAGTGAAAGGTCAAAGGCCAAGGTTACACAGCAAGGTCAGCTCAAAGGTGATTCAAAGTTGTTGGAATGGTTAAAGATTATCCAAGAATAAAGTAGAGTAACTTAATTTGCAGAGTAATCTTGCGATAGTGAAGGTCACAGGGCTGTGTCAAATATCCAGGCTGAAAATCAGTGGTGGTCGCGGGTGTTGCACTGTCAAGTGCTCCGTTCATTTTACTCTTGCCACCCTCAGACGATTTTGTTCAGTTTTGGAGCAACTTTCCAAGCCAGAGGAGTTAGATAAAGCCTTCATTAAACCATTCATTAGAAGAAGTCTGCAAGATGATTAAAATATAATCGTTTATAATCGTCTGGAGGCATCAAGACTGGAAATTAAACGTCATTTCATGCAAGGGTTAAGATAACCTAACATGAAAGGTACAGTACAATAGGCGGATTTAGATAGAAAAATTGATAATTACAAAAAAAGGGAGACTGGCTAATAGATAACCAGATATTTAAAAGAAAAATATGAAACCAACTGACTGAACCCCGGCCACTCTGTGTTGAGCAGCGAGTTGATCTATCTCGGTCCTCTTCGCCTCCTGCTATCCACTCTTCCATCATGTCTTATATTGTGCTTATTCTCATTATAGTCTTATTTCTTATCATCTCTCGTATGATTTCACCGTAATCTGCATTCTATATTTCACTTTATTCTTCGTACACACACACACACACACACACACACACACACACACACACACACACACACACACACACACACACACACACACACACACACACACACACACACACACACCACAAATAATATGCCTAACTGAAACAAAATTAACACCAAGGATATCCAATGACATACTAAACTTAGAGGAATACAATATATGGAGAAGAGACAGAAATTTAAAAAAAAGGAGGAGGAATTATAATATTAACTAAGAAAAATCTAAAAGTCAAAGAAATAAAACTAGATATACCATCACAAGTAGAACTGATTGCAGTAGAGATCGACACATCTGAAGGTAAAGTAATTGTAGCCAATTTGTACATGCCACCCAGATCAAACACATGGGAAAGAGACGAATATGAGGACCTGGCAGAGAGTACAACTCAGAGTATAAGATCATTGCTACATAAAATGGAAGAGAAATCGGAAAGAATTATACTAAATGGGGACTTCAATACAAATATAAATTGGAATACTCTAGATATAAATAGCCAAGAAAGCTGTTGGGACCAAAAGCTCCTGGATCTCGTACAAGAGTTTTTCTTAACGCAACATATGAAGGAAACCACCAGAAAAAGAGGACTTGATGTACCTTCAGTGGTAGATCTAATATTTACTAGGCAAGAAAATGATATTGACAGTTTAATATATCACCCTCCACTTGGCAAAAGCGATCATGCAGTACTAAATTATAACTTCAGGATAGCATATGACATAGTAAACAGCAATGACAGTTACAAAAAGAGCCTAAACTATAAAAAGGGAAATTATCGAGACCTAAAGAAGTACTTCTTAGAAGATGATTCGGAAAATGAGCTTAGAGGACAAGATTTAAATGCTATATATAAAAATTTTTGTGAATTTTATGAAATAGGAGTCCAGAAGTACATCCCACAGCACAAAGAAGCAGATAAGAAAATACAGAAATGGTTCAATACAGAATGTAAAAAATCAAAAGAAAGAAGAGATTTGTTGTGGAATAGATACAGAAGACACAATAGGGAAAGGGCGTATAATAATTACAAAGAGGCAAGAAACGACTATACAAGAATAAGGAGGGAAGCCCAAAAACAGTTTGAGGAGGATATAATAAATAAAAGTAGTGATCAACCAAAGCTGTTTTACAGCTATATCAGAAGCAAAACCAAAGTAAAAGATATAATACAATCCATTACGGACGAGGGAATCACTTATACACAGGAGAAAGATATTTGTGAAGCACTAAATAAGAATTTCCAATTAGTTTTTACAGAAGAAAAAAATTTTGAGAGGGACTATGTGGAACACGCATGTCCACACATACTACCAGATATACAAATAGCAGAAAAAGTAATACAGGAGGAGTTAAGTAGATTAGACAGAGGAAAAGCAAGTGGTCCTGATGAAATTGCATGTTGGGTATTACGAGAATGTGCAAAGGAGTTAAGTAAACTATTATTTATAATTTTCAAGAAATCCTTGAGTCAAGGTAACTACCTGATATTTGGAAAAAAGCAAATATTGTCCCCTTATTCAAGAAAGGAAATAGACAAAACTCACTCAACTACCGACCAGTATCACTGACCAGTGTTGTAAGCAAGGTATTAGAAAAACTTATAAGAAAAGCTTGGGTAAATCATCTAGAAAAACACAGTATGATAACAGAAAGACAGTTTGGTTTCAGAAAAGGAAAATCATGTGTTACTAATCTGTTGAGCTACTATGACAGAGTAACAAACACAATACAGGAAAGGGAAGGATAGGTGGACAGTATCTATTTAGATTTCAAGAAAGCTTTTGACACAGTACCACACCAAAGACTTTTATGGAAACTGTACCATCAAGGAGGAATTCGAGGCAAACTATTTTGTTGGATGCAAGACTTTCTCATAAAAAGAGAAATGAGGACAGTACTAAGTGGAAACTACTCATCATGGAAAGAAGTGACTAGTGGAGTACCACAGGGTTCAGTGCTGGCACCAATCATGTTTTTAGTGTATATAAATGATATAAACAGTAATACTGGAAATGAGAGCTATCTGAATATGTTTGCAGATGATGCAAAAATACAAAGGAGAATTACTAACACAGACTCTTGCAAAGAGCTACAAGAAGAATTAAATAAACTTCATGAATGGAGTAGTACATGGCAAATGGAATTCAATGTGGACAAGTGTCATGTAATCAAGTTTGGTAAAAGTGGAAAAAGACCTGATTGGGATTATAAGTTAGGAAATAAAACCCTATACACATCAGAAAGAGAGAAAGACCTTGGTGTGATTATCAATAACAGACTATCTCCGGCTGACCACATCAGCGAGAAGGTACGGAACATGTATACACTGCTTGCAAATATGAGAATAGCATTCACATACGTAAATGAAGACATGCTAAGAAGGATAATAACATCATTCATTAGACCAACCCTGGAATATGCTTCAGTAGTCTGGAGTCCTCATCTCAAAAAGCATATAGACAAGATTGAAAAAGTTCAAAGGACCGCTACAAGATGGATACCAAGCTTAAGGGACCTAAGCTACGAAGAAAGACTAAATAAACTGAATCTACCAACTTTACAGGAGAGAAGGAAAAGAGGTGACATGATAATGCTATATAAGTGCATATCAGGAAAGGAGAAAATAGACATAAATGATTACTTAACATATGGAGAAGCATCAGCAAGAGGACACTGCAAAAAACTGCATAAGAAGAGAGGTGATAAAGACGTAAGGAAATTCAGTTTCCCAAACAGAGCAATTGATCAATGGAATGCACTACCGAATGAAATAGTGTGTGCCAAAACAATTCACAAATTTAAGGATATGTACGATAAATATGGTTTAAGACACGGGACAGTACGAGCTTGACTCATTCCTGTAAAGATACAATTAGGTAAGAATACACACACACACACACACACACACACACTAAACAATATTTTGCTCCCGTTATCGGGCGCTCTGGTGGAATGAGACGTGAGACTGTTAAAGCTGAAATCTTCCATCGTAAATTGCAAATGACCTTTTTATAAACTGCCTATTTACGACCTAAAGATTTGCCGTGTTCTTCCCCTGAGGTTCCTGTGTACCTTAGTAAGATCTCGTGTGGGCAGCACAAGTATAATGCCAGGCAGGTAATTTGCCAGCATAGGATACTTTGCAGCACTTCTGCAGCCACTAATTGACATATTGCACCTTGGTATTAACCACATAGGTTGGATCAGCAGGATTCCAAAGAATATTGACACTCTTAGGCTCCTTTACTAACCTTCAGGTGAACTAAAACGTATAGCGTTAGCTGGAATGTAATAACAGACAGGATGCGTCCACGATAGTGTTAGGTGAACTAAAACGTATAGCGTTAGCTGGAATGTAATAACAGACAGGATGCGTCCACGATAGTGTTAGGTGAACTAAAACGTATAGCGTTAGCTGGAATGTAATAACAGACAGGATGCGTCCACGACAGAGTTACGTGTTTAACACAAATCACTAAGAAAAAAATGCTAAGAACTGTGGTAGGCCAACGAGAATTAGGTCAGCGTATAAGCATTTTGTGGTATTCTGGTAGGCATGTGAGACATTCTACGGCCTCCTTCTCTGTGGTTATATTCAGATACCGGAGTCCGGAGCATCTCCAGGAGCGGCTCGTTCACACATTCACGTCCAAGGCTTTTCATACACAAGATGGTTCATTCAGTGATTCTTCATATTATAGTTCACTTTAACTTACAAAATAAGATAAACCAAAGGAAAATAACATAATCGATAACATAAAACACTGCATAAAACGATTCAGTTGGTGGGTTTGAACGCAGAGTGTGAGTTGCGTAGCAGATCGGCCATCCTAACCAGCCATGGCAGTAAGAAAGTGGAAAGATGCAAGTAATGGAGTGTAGGAATTATCATTTTCGCTACAGAGGAGCTACTTAGCATCGAATTTCGGCTGATGTCAGATGATTATACTCAAGAGAAATCTACGGAATTAGAAATGTTCAAGGCAATCATGGTTAATGATTTGGCCGAAATAAAAAAAACTTCGTACTTTATTCCAGTCAGAGATCACATCGGTGTGAAAGGACCACAGTTCATTGCTTCAGCTCTAGATCCATCCCGTCCATGTAACTTCATCTTGCATCATCCCCCCGCCCCCCCACACTCACATGGTACAGAATGCCTCAGTAATAACCCTACTCCTCCACCCAACATTACACTTCACAAACACATACCAGGTAAGTTACAATAACACACAGCCACCACATCCATGGAAAACCTGCCGCCAAACTACCGTACATCTTTCCTGAACCACCATCAGACATCCACCCCTCAGATCCTACCCTACCCAGAGAGACACCAGGGCACTTAGACAGACTACGATGTGGCCCTCACCCTTCCCTGCTACAATACCAACCCAACATACAACTGACAAACAATCCACTATGCCCACACCGCAATGCAGCCACCCACACCACAACACACTTACTAACCTCATGCACCTCACTGTCACAACACAAATCATCCTTCAACAAAAACCCACCGCACCCTCTCCCACCCTCCCAGATATTGGTGTGTGGTGATTATTTGCTTGAAATAATTCACTCGTGGGGGCGTCGTCATTTTTAGTTTTATCTCAGTAAATACGAGATAATGACATTCTCGTACTCTGTGTGTTGGGAGCTGGGTTACTAACAAGGAAAACACCTATGCATTCTCACACACTGTGCCACGCTACCTTCGCTTTTACAAATCCAGGTCCCTGTTTCATTTCCAGGTACCAACAGACTGGGGTAAAAACACCCTACCAGTGGTCGGCCCTGGTGTCGAACCCGAGACTTCAAGTGTACTAACACAATGATCGCCTTCAGTAATGTAGGCCAGAGTTGTGACAACATTCTTTACGTCAAAGAAGCTGATTAGGTTGTCCGCTAGTTGACCAGGCGTATCAAGGGTTTGGCTAACACAAAAATTCCATTGTCTTGAATAAAGTTGCTAGCATCACTGCAATATTGTCAACAGCATTGCTTACGTTGAATCTGCTCATGTCATAGTTGTGTTCAATGATCCTTTTGTTTATACCCCTAATCACGTCACCAGTCCATGCAAGGAACACTGTACAACCCAACCCTCCGTCTATTTACGTGTCTTTTTCACTAGGCTACTTGACGCCATCCACGTCCATATGGCCCAGTCATGTCAGTCCCCGTTCATTCACACCAGGTTTACTCACATCCTTTACATCCATTCAAGTCGACTCCAGTCCATTCAGTTCAATATAGAGATTTCAATTTATTGTAAGAGCAATCGGAAATAATTAAATTTATATTCATATTCGTGTCAGTTCAAGATTATCTAGGATATTTTCAAACCATTTACGCCACTCAAGTCCATATATTTCTTCATTTCATTAGTATCACTTCAGTCCATTCAAGTCATTTTAATTTATTCAGTCCACTTGCGTCCGTTTAGATAATCTCAGTTCCTTAGTATCAGTTCATTTCATTCATATCATTTCAGTCTATTCAGGCCACTTCAGTTCATCGAGGACCATCACACCCATTGCCTCACCGGCCACCACCATCTCAGCCCACTGCCTTCACCCACTTCTCGCCCCTTTGATTGTCACGGGGAGAGGCAGAGATGCTGGTGGATGATGGGGCAGGGTGGCAGTAGTGGTGGGTGATATGGTTGTGGCAACAACAATGCCATGCTTATGTGGAATTAACAATGATTTATCAATGAAATGTGGTGAGCGAATTGGTAGGGTATTATTGTTTGTGAGGTATGGTGCTCTGTATCGAGAACAACGATTGTATAGTATATTTGTTTTTGTACCCATCACAGTTGCTGAAAGTGGTCTTTTATTATGTTGAGGGTCTGCCTGTTGCGATATTGCAGTGCACGTGGTGAGTGTGTGGTGTGTTGTGGTGTGGTGGTGTGCATTGCAGTGTAAGCTGTATTTATTGTTGGTACTGTAGCAGTGAAGGGTGGTGGCAGAATCACAGTCTGGCTGGGTGTACTCGTGTCTCTCAGGGTAGAGAATATTCTGAGGGGAGTCTATTTACTGGTGGTTCTTGAAGGATGCTGTTTGGCTGCAGGGTTTGGATGGCTGTGGTGGCCAGGGCTGGGGTCAATTCATTTTTGTCATTTCAATTCAATTCCAGTTCAAAATAAAATTAGAATTAATCAGTTCCAATTTAATTCAATTCATTTGTAAAAAAAAAAAAAAGAAATCTTCAATTCAATTCAGTTCAGTTCATTATGGTCTATATTTCATTCAATTAAAATGTTTTCAATTCAAAATCAATTTTAATATACCCAGTAACAGTATCTAACGGGTACTTCATTGTGACAGCAAACTGTATATTTTACTGTTTATTTGAGTATATTGTAAGTTAATTATTGTGCAATCATGAATTCGCGTAATACAGTATAAAAAAATTATTTTATCAATTCAGTCATCAATTCATATCAGTTCATTGATATCAAGTCCAATTCAATTAATTTCATTTTTATATTTTTCTCAATTCCAGTTCCATTCATAATTGACCCTAAGCCCTGGCGGTGGCTGTGTCTTTATATTTGTGAATTACAGTGGTCAGAGACCAGTCACAGGTCAGCAAGTCCCACCCAGACGGTCATAGACCAGTCACAGGTCACCAAGTCCCACTCAGACGGTCATAGACTAGTCACAGGTCAGCAAGTCCCACCCAGACGGTCATAGACCAGTCACAGGTCAGCAAGTCCCACCCAGACGGCCATAGACCAGTCACAGGTCAGCAAGTCCCACCCAGACGGTCATAGACCAGTCACAGGAAAGCAAGTCCCACCCAGACGGTCATAGACCAGTCACAGGTCAGCAAGTCCCACCCAGACGGTCATAGACCAGTCACAGGTCAGCAAGTCCCACCCGCACGGCCAGATGGCCAATGACGGGTCAGCAAGTGCCACTCTGGCACCAAAATTTAATACAACGGAAGGTATATTTAAGCGTCTACTTCTGGAACATTTTTATTAATAAATTAGAAACTGTGAGGATTCGAACCAGCGCTGGTAAGTACGTGGATACAGCAGCTTACCGACTAAGCTATCCAGCCACCCCAAATTTAATACAACGGAAGCTGTATTTAAGCGTCTAATTCCACAAGATTTTTATTAATCAAGTAAAGCAACTACAAGTCTGCGATCTAGTCCAGCGTCTATTAATTTGTAGTCTCGCACCTCACCCACCATGTCACCGGCCGGTGTGAATAAAATACACTTTCAGAATTGTATATAAACATTGTTACACTTGCTGTTTACATATTTTTAGTGTAGTATCATGGATATTTACCCAATAAAATGCCAGTGTCTGTGTGCGGCAAAGTCTACTAAATAAGGGCTACTTGAGAATAAAGGAATGGTTGTTTTGACTCAGAGTGATATGCCCGTGAATGATAAGACATGAAATGAGGGAAGAATTGTATTAACTCGGATGCAGTGAGAGAAATGAGGGGGAAAGGGAAAAATTGAAATCACTGGTTAACTTTTGGTACACGTGAAAAAAAAAATATATATATATATATATATATAACCTAACCCTTGCATTGTTTTGCAGGTCATTCTTCCCGCCTTGCCATCACACTGAGAAACATGAAGGATGAAAATATCTCAGTACTTAGTACAGACAATAATTGTGAGAATATCTAACAGTGTAAAGTAACTGGAGTGACATTCACAAAAAATACAGTGATGAGCCTGACTGTCATATTGTCAAATATTCTAGTCCGCTCGCCTTTCCTGCCTTCCATTCACCGGTGGTCATACACGCTTGTATATGACCTAGTGGACTGAGGTGCATATTGTCTTTCCTGCCTCCCATTCATCGGTGTAATCATACACGCTTGTATGTGACCTAGTGGACTGAGGTACATATCGTCTTTCCTGCCTCACATTCATCGGTATAATCATACACGCTTGTATGTGACCTAGTGGACTGAGGTCTTTCCTGCCTCCTATTCATCGGTGTAATCATACACACTTTTATGTGACCTAGTGGACTGAGGTGCTAAGCATCTTAACTTATGAGATCTGAAAAAAGAAAAAGACATGAACATATAAAACGCAAAATTAACAAACCATTGGTCCTTTTATAGTTTAAATACACAAGAAAATACTTCTGCAAAAATGCATAAATATATAAATAATTCACAAAAATATAACTCACCAATCGGAAGTAAAATCCCCCTCCCAGAACACTAAGCTGACCAGACTAGAGTCCTGTACTGCATAGGGCTGGTAAAGGAAGGTGTACAACGACAACAAAGGACAGGTCAGACACCGACAACGGAACAAAGAGTAATGAACATCGGAAGCGGAAAAGAAACCATGTCAGTCCACTAAATATTGTTTGCAAGATTTAATTCTGGATTAAGCTTTTGAGTTAACAATTTCTCTTTCAAAAATGCATCTCCATGACTCCAAAACCTACCAGTATTTTGAAAATCATTCTCTGTGAAATAATGATAATTGTTCACTGAGTAAAAGGACAAAAAACAATAAAAGAAAAAGGGAAATGAATTTCGGAAGAAGAGGTGTCTAAGGTAAATGATTAAAAAAATACAGACTGAAATAAGAAAAGGGGAAATAAAAGGGGGGGGGGAATTCAAAACCAAAAAAGAAAAGGAGAAAAAATAGGAGGACGAATGAAAACAAACACGTATAAAAGGATGTGTAAAGGTATGATGTGGAAGTGTAGACAGGTATAGTAGTGCCAGGCCGCTCTACCTATCTCCATATCGCTTCCTGCCTCCCTGTGTGATTACAATGATTTAATACTCTGCGCATTTTAACTTGGCCTAAAACTGCCATCACTCCACCTTGATCTTTGAGCTATAACAAGTGATAAAGACCAGAATACGGTGTAATATTCTGTTTACTTAAACATGGCGCAAAATTGCCACCTCTCAATTCTGGATGCAGAGGTAGAACACGAGATTAACACTGGATGTCTTGCTATATTCTCGCCAGTTTAACATAACCTAAAATTACCAGGTCTCCAGCGTTAATGCTGAGCTGTAACAAAAGACTCTATAATATGGTCCTGGTCATCAACAAGTGCTACTGAAAGGATGTAGAACCGTAGTAGCCTTAACCTACAATTCACGTACGGGAAATTCACTGCAAATAGACGAATACCTTTCCCATGTTAAGGTGGACGAACTGTAGATGTGGCCTAGATATAATGTAGCTAATGGTCATGATGGGGATGATGATGTAGGTTGTTTTTGATGATAAAACAATACATGATTGGCTAATGATGTTGCCAATGACTGTGTGAATAGGCCTAATGATGGTGGTTGTAATGATAGTGATGATGATGGAGACTGGTTTTGATGAAAATGATAATAATATGAATAATGCTGCTGCTGATGATGATGCTGATTAACATGCAAGTGGTAATGATAGTGATGTTTGTTAGTAATGATGATGATAACCTTACTTTATCTCACATCCTACTTCTCGTGTAGCTTGTGATATAACGAGGAAAGAAAATAGAAAGGAAAGACAGAAAATATGAAAGAAGTAAATAAATGGAAGAAATTTAAAGTTGATAACGGAGAAAGAATATATATATATATATATATATATATATATATATATATATATATATATATATATATATATATATATATATATATATATATATTACGGAGAAATAAATAAGATGATTAAAAGAAGACAAGGGAGAAAAAAGGAAAGGAAGGGAGAAAGAATGAAAGAAATAACATTAAAAAACAAAAGGCATACAAATGGAAAATAGAAACCAATATAATAGAGGAAATAAGTAATTATAATAAAAGTGTAATAAATATATGCAGGTTGTAACTCAGTCCAGGTGTAGTGGAGTGCCAGGCCGCTGCACCTTACTTCATATCCCCTCCCACCTCTCTTGTACCTTGTGATGGTGTACTATAATGCAGAAGAAAAGACAACTGGAAAAAAATGGTGATGATGGTGATCATTGTGGTGGTGGTATGATACTGGTTGTTGCTTGTTATTGGTGCTGATACGCATGATTATGGTGGTGGTGAGGAAGATATTAATGACAAAAAAAGGAGACGTCCAACAGCTGTTGAACTCCTGGCCTCTGGTGCAGAGACCCTGGCCGTTCAACTCTACCCAGTCTCATCTCCTCCTTACTTCCTCTTGCCTACCACCTCTCTTGTAACTTGTTGATCAAGCCCAGTCTGTCTGGCCGAGCAAACCCATCACCCGCAGGCAAGCTCCAACCCTGCAGGGCCTTTTCGTGCAGTGAATCGATGTTCCCTTGCGAAGGACAGAGCCTCACCACAGCGAGACACAGGGAAAAGTCTGGAGGTTTGGTTCCTGGGTGGATCCCAGATTTGCATTTCTTCACCCAGTAAGAAGGGGCACCATACCTGGCCCCACATACCCCGTCATTTAGCTATATGGTTACCACCCAGCGTTGTCAACAGTTCCTCAGCTACTTGAAAGAAGTAGGCTTCACACAGTGTGGTCACCTAAAGTGGAAAGAAGAGCAATAAAATGTGACAAGAAAGAAAGGGAGAAGTAAAAAAAGAGGAGGGCAGACAGAGATTGAATGAGAAAGAGGATGGAAGAAGTAGGCAGCACTACATCAAGTGAATGGATGATGATTACCACCACCTACCACATCTTGTAACCTGTGATTCTGTAACGTAATGGAAAACAGTTGGCAGCAAGGTGAAAGAAGTAAAAGAAGAGTAGAAGAAAAAGTATGATTAAGATATAAGAACGTAAAAGACAAAAACAATTTATAACAGAGAAAGGAATGAGATAAGAAGGAGAATGAAGGTAAAAGTAAGAAAATAGGAGATAAGATGGACCAATACAGGAGCATCCTGGTGCATTGGGTGGAACTCCAGACACTACATTTGAGTGTCAGGCCGCTCCACCTTACTACACGTTGGCTCCTACTTCTCTTGATCAATTGTTGCTGCAGTATGTAGTGAAGAAAGAAGGAAAACAGTAAAAGAAAAGCAAAAAGAAAGAAAAAGGGAAAGTGAAGACAAAGAAAAAGAAACATGAAAATGAGAAAGAAAAGGTGAAAGGAAATGACAAAGCAAGAAATGGAAAGAATGAAGGAAACTGAGAAAGAAATAGAAATATAAGGACAAGGAGAACGAACCAGACCATGAAAAGAAGGAAAAGGAAAGAAAGTCAGGAAGAAAGAAAATTGTGTATAAACTTGGTACAGGTGTAGTAGAGTTCCAGGCCAGTCCACCTTGCGTCATCTTGCCTCTTACCCCTCTTGTTGCTTATGGTGATAGTGGTGAAAGGAAGGACGAAAGAAAACGAGTGAGGAAGAAAAGGAGAATGTAAGAGAATAAAGTGAGGAGACAAACATAAAAGAACAATATAATACCCATTCTGGGTGATTTCAGTGTTCACCACCCGCTTTGGCTCTCCTCTCCTTTCACTGCTCCACCTCGTGAGCAAGCCTACATCTTTTCCATCCTTAATGACTTACAGCAACTTGTACAGCACCATACTCGTATCCCTGACCGTCTTGGACAGAGATCCAACGTGTTTGACCTCTTCCTTATGACCACCACAATTTTGCCTTAGGAGCGAGAGAGAGAACGTTAAGGAAATGCTAACGAGGCGCTGGTGGAATGAAGGATGTGTGTGTGTGTGTGTGTGTGTGTGTGTGTGTGTGTGTGTGTGTGTGTGTGTGTGTGTGTGTGTGTGTGTGTGTTGTTATAACCACGACAGGTACAACACACCACCACTAAGCAATTCACCGTAAAGACAAGTACCATCCGAGTCGTAAACGAGGACTGAATTAGGGAAATAATGATCACAGGTTTCAGAATGGTTTTAGTTCCGACTTTTATTTCTATTATTTCCTACCCTGTGAACCTGATGGTTGATATTGGTGTTGGCTTTTACTGTAGCATTCTCTTTATCAATGTACTTTGCCGAGAGAGAGAGAGAGAGAGAGAGAGAGAGAGAGAGAGAGAGAGCAATGCGTAGTGACGGGAAAGAAAGCAACGGAAGGAGAGTGGAAGAGGAAGGGAGACAAATTACCCTGCGCTATTTCAAACCTACCTACCCTACCTTACCCCCTCTACCTTACCAAGCATTAAAAGCAAACACTCTTTGTATTCTTTTAACCACTAATGTCGGGCATTTTTGCCGCATAAACAATGATCCAGCCAAAATCTGACGTGTGATCCGACACGAACAGCTTTATCACTTATGTGGCCTTTTCTTTTTTGTTACAGGTTTCAGCTTCGTTGTCGGATACTTTCATATATTTAACCTCACCATTACCATTGTCTGCCCTTAGCTGAATATCGGAGTGTGACTGGCAGAAAAAATAAATATAAATGACACTATTATAATGAAAGGCAAAATAAATATTGCTTGTAACGCCTTCACAGCCAGATGTCTCCTTCTATGCTGAATAAAATCATATGGCGGCAGCAAGAATTATATGAAGAGTTGTCATCCTACTGAGTGAAAACTTGCGTCAGAGAGACCTGACAAAATTACCAAACGTGATATGTGCAGCTGTACAATGGTGGTCTGTAGTTTGTTTACACAACCTTGAAACTGTTTCAGATCCTAATGGTATTTGACTAACGAAGCAGCATTATTCAAGCACGTTAGAAGGATTATGATTTCACTTCATTACTTCGGAATCACACACGTGTAAAAGGGTGACTGACCGAAGATTCTAGTTAGCTCTTGCATTAGAGAGTGGGTTAGAAACAGTGGTGCTGGTGTGTGGATAGTGTGTATGGTGAGTGTGTAATGTAAGTAATATAAATTGTCCATCCTGTCATGTCAGAATCATCACCATCACCATCATCACAAGCCTGCATCTGTAATTGCAATATGCAATATCATTACCACCACCGTCATCATAAGCCTGTAACAGTTGCAGCAATATCTCATACATTGTCTTCTGCAGGATATTGTTAAAGGAGTTTTAGCAAATAAAAAATCACATACAAGAGAGGTATGAATGGGGATGGAGTGTCTGAACTGAGTGATGCATGTGAAAGACGAAGATTAGTGTGTGTGTGTGTGTGTGTGTGTGTGTGTGTGTGTGTGTGATAAAGAGAGAGAGAGAGAGAGAGAGAGAGAGAAGACGGTGCGAACATATTTAGGCATATAAAAGGACATACTACCAGAACCCCGGTTAATTCCTTTAATATCGGCTGATGACATGTTTCTACTCTGCCTTGCGCCAAACAAGTTCGCTTGCCACTGGGAATCCTTCTGAAATCTAAGACAGAGTTTGGATTTCCAACCCTACACCTGTGGTGCACATAGGTCGTGAGACAAACACGCCACCACTGAGTCACCGTAGCTCCACCACACTGCATTTCATCCATACATGCAGAGCTATTGCTCTGACTTCCTCTGCCTGTCCATCCATGCTGTCACTCCGCCACATCCTGCCAGTTCATAGATCATGCCTCCCTAGCTCTCTTCTTTCCCGCCTTCCTTCTACCATTTCCTTCTCTCCCTTCGTTATTCCTTCTTCTCTTCCTCTCTTCCTTCACCCTCTCTCATCCATTCTTCTGTCTTTCCCTCTTTGTCTTATTTCCCCCCCTCCTCCTCCGTCTCCAGTTCTGAAATTTCCCTGGCACCTGGAAATAAAACTTCTGCCGAAAAAGTTACAGGAAAAAAATGGGCGGGGGAGAGTTCCAAGAAAAGAACTTTAGTTTCTGAAATTAAGTTCAGGTTATTGCCATAAAACTGCTGGATTTTTAATGAACTGCTTTATATCTCTGAGGCCGCACTTTACAATTAAATGAGAAACTTGGAAGGAAAGTTTTAGATAATATATTTCTGTCTTCTTTGCTCAGACGGATACTGTTTACATCAGCCACATTTTCTAGTTATTATATCTGTACCAATTCTTCACAATATGCGGGAAAAAATATAAGAATATTATCTGGAAATTACATATCTATGGGGATATACTGACAAAACTTTGAGATTCTGCGAATTATTTGATTGGTTAGGGTTTGGTCAGAGTAGGTAAGGTGTCTTCTAATACTTAAGAGCTCACTCATTCTTATATTTGTATGAAAAAAGAATTCCTTTCAATAAATCACACAATATATTGGTTAGATGGATACACACCAATTATTGCTAAATCTGGATAGGTGACTGGTGGAATATTGGCATGCCTGTGTTTTCTGGAGCTGTTAGTATGAATCCTGATGACATTGGTGAGCGTGTAAGAGGCAATATGGACAGGGAGGGATAGGAACCTCTTCTATACTCATTTAATTTTAACTTGTCCTAAAGTTGAGAACTCTCCGTCTTCATTGCTGATAACAAATTAACAATAGATTATGATGCTAGTCACGAGGAGTGATATGGAATGTTTTAGAGCAGTATCATTGACTTATTTTGCCATGAAGCTACGCGAAATAAG
>NC_137062.1:8940396-9027896 GCF_032717465.1 Coenobita brevimanus | reverse complement strand
TTTTGTGTGTGCCCAGCTCTGGGCATACGCTTCACAAACTGTTCCCAAGGGCCAGTAATCCTACACACTATACTCCTCCATATGTCACAATTTCGTCACTTTCCTCCACCGTCCATATCAAATACATGCTTTGGCTGTCGCATACAGGACTGGGTTACTGGTATTAGCAGGGGTATTTTTACGACAAATCGGCGGGTAGTCTGGTATACCAGTGAAGTCTGCTTAAACGAAATTCAAATCCTTAAACTGTTCCCTGCCCCGGCCGGGATGCGAATATGATTCGTTAGGACTGCAGGCCACGTCTCTACTGACGCCTGCCACTGTTATGCAAAATGAAGTGTTAAATAATTTGTCTTGCACTGAAATGGTCCTAGTTAATGATATGTGGGATACAATATCAGATTGTTGGTTGATGAAGAGATATAATGAATATGTTGTGTGCGAATATATGTATATAATATATCGTGAGAAAACAAAAATACATATCCAGAAATAAGTACAATTAAGGAAATAAATACAGTACTATTGACAAAATAGATACCTGTTGCCCCGTACAGACATACTGAAAATAAATATATTTATGGCGGTAAATCTGCACTGTTAGCGCTGCGACGGGGGAATGATTTCGTTTTCCCGCACTGTACTTGTATCTGTCCTCGAAGGGAGAGTGAATGCTAGAAGTCACCTTTCCTCATGCTGGCCGAGTAAGAATAATGAACGTGTATAATCAGACTCGGTATCTCCATCAGTCCTTGGAAGGATAGTGACTGCCAGTTTACCCTTCCTTATGCTGGTCAAGTACGATTATTGAAAGGGCGTTGTCCGACTCTATGTTTACACCAGTTTTCGCAGAGTGGGTGACATCGGCCGCCAGAACCAAAAATATACGTCATCGGATTCAAACGTTAATCGCGTAACCACAGAACAAAATTATATTCGCTAACAGTTATTCCTCCAGGTTCCTTCCAACTTGATTTTCACCAGGTTCCACCTCAAAACTCTGACAGTACAGGATTAATTTCATGAAACGTATTGGTTTACAGTATCAAAGTAATCATCTTTGTTTTACATGCATTACATATCTAAACAACTGAACACACTTTAATGTTTCGGTAAAGAAGAGTATACCTGTACTTTATTTCTACATTTTTCCATATTATTCTTTTTCTTCCCTTTTTTTTTTTTTTTTTCGCAATGCTATATTTTCATTTATAATTAAAATGTCTGTTCTGCTTCAATATATTTTAATGGTATTTTATTGCTCCTCATAACCTATATCTTTTCCCAGTATTTGTTGTTGTTGTTGCATAACACCGATCTGTTAGTGCCAGAACACCTGTTGGCCACAGGTGAGCAGCCATCTGTGTGGGGGCGTCCTACATATACAATACAGTACACACACGTCGTGTTGGGAACCCACACCCATTTATGGCATACAGTACCTCACCAGGGTTGGGTCAGGGTCCTTCCCACGGCCTGTTGCAGGGAACTATGAGGAGGTTTGGCTCCCGGGTGGACGTCACACCTGCTCCACCCAGGGTTCACAGAACCTTTATGTGCAGGCTCACCTTCTGCACCTTTTTTCTCATTTTTTTGCATTTTCTTTTTTATTCTCCACTACTAAATTGCAGGATCACATTACAATATCACCATAACTGCATATTATTTCCTGTCATAATGGGCACACCTATATCGATCTGTTTATCCATTTGTTTATATGTCTATAGATAGACAAAGAGAGAGAGAGAGAGAGAGAGAGAGAGAGAGAGAGAGAGAGAGAGAGAGAGAGAGAGCACACCATTCCCAGTCACCGTCCAACATCACATCTCACTATAAACATTAACCGATGGTACCTGGAGCTGCTGCATCCGATACTTGTGTACTTGTCCTCTTTACATTGGTGGAACATTGCCAGTCTTTACGTACAGTTACCTACTAATATAATTTTACATCACTACGGGACGTTTCGCAACTGAAGGAAATTGGTTCTATATCCTGACCTACGGGATGTGTTGGCGAGGGACACCTTCATGTGTTAGCACTGATATAACCGGATGGAGGAATCTCTCGGTTATACAAATGTCTCTCAGCGACGTGCCCATCACCTGAGAGGAATGATGGACTTCCGTAGAAGGGCCTGTGGTCCACCTAGTTCATGCTTCAGATGAACCTGGGGCCACGACAACAAAGACAGTAAATACGAGAGGAGTTCCCGGAAATGAATAAATTTTCTTGAGAGTTAAAAAATGCTATAGGTAATGACGGAAGGCACAAAGGTGAGACATGAATGATGTCAAGGTGAGCAAATATGCCAAGGGTAAAACCAAAGAAGCATGTGTTACTGTTATATTATTTCGGACAGTATTTGTCAGGTGAGTATGTCTTTTGAGTGGATACCGTAAACAAGTACTCCAACCCATTCAGTATGATGACGTACTTACACGTTTTCCTCTCACAACTCCCAGATATTTGTAAACATATTTGTAAATATCTGTTACTGAAGGACCCAATGACGGCTTATCAACCTGTCGAATTAAATAATGCTGTCTTTAGCTAAATAAAATTGTCAAAGGACGGCAAGAATGAACTAAAAAATACTGTCATTGAATTTAGTAAGTTGACTACCAAAGCTGCGTCTCAGTATTACCATGAGCTCAGTACAGTAAAGCGGTTCATCATCATCATCATCATCATCAGCAGCAGCAGCAGCAGCAGCAGCAGCAGAAAAAATCTTACAACTCACAATCTAGTTCGGATTCAGAAACAGGAGGGGCAAAACACAAAACTACCAGATGCTGAAATTAGTGTCCGGTGAAATGGGCCACATTTCTACCGCTTTCTCACTGAAGCGTTCAGTATTGTCCCCATAAAAGTTACTGTTTTACAGTTCTAGTAGGAAACAAAGATTAACTAATAAAAAAGCATTTTGGTCGGCTTAGAAGGCTGACTGGCACTTTTCTCTAGTCATTTATTACACATATTAAGCCTATCATCCTCTCCTGTCATATACACGAGTACTTGCCCGTTAGTGATAAATTTGGTATATATACCATAAATGGCGGTATCATGCCATGTGTAGGAATATTCTGATAAAGAAAAGGTGCTTGGGAACCTTCTTAGCCACGATTATTATCTCTGAGGTAATACTTTTCTGAACCTGCTGCACCACTATGTACCGATGTGTCGTGAGCTGATCTACACCATTCACTCACCGTCTGTCCACGTCTCATCCACTATCATACTCTTGTCTTCTATTTCAGTGCCATCGCCTCATTTACATCCCTCCGCGTCTTCTCTCTCATCATCTCCATCCTTGCACTCATTCTTTACTTCTTTACCACTCTTTTTGCTACGACTCCACCGCTCCTCCTATGTCCCCTCTTCCGCAGCCTCTTGGTATATTTACATGTTATCAATTGTTGTAGGAGGTGGCAACCATCACTTTATGTCCTGTGTCCTATTTCTTCCTTCACCCTTATCATTGTATTTCTGTGTCTGCCCTCCTCTCTTCGTACTTTTCCCTTTCCATCCTATTACAGCGTTTTTTATTACCCTTCTCTCCACATCAGGTGACTACAATGAGTGATAACAATATAGCCATATCACGGGGTGAAGTGTACCCTACTGTGGTGCCCCTGTTCACTGGGTGGAGAGACACAAATGCAGCATCCACCAAGGAACCCAGCCTCCACAATTTTCCCCGTGCCTCACCCTGGCAAGGCACTGGCAGCAGTAAGGGAATAGCACGGCAAGGGTGATAATTAACTTGTGGTTGGAGGGTTTGCTCGGGCAGACAAACTGGAGTTGTTCAACAGCAACAATATATTACCATCTACTTCCTGTTCAAAAACCACTTCGCTTCCCCACAAGCTTCCCTTCAAAGATGTTCCTACATCACTCCACCGCTTCCTCCATCATTTCTTTTTTCTACCATTACCAACACCAGCATTTCTCCACCACACCACTTTATCCTCTTCCACCTCTCCACCACACCACTTTATCCTCTTCCACCTCTCCACCACACACCCTGTATCACCCCCACAGGGCCATTACTTTGCCCAGCACCCAGCGGAACCATTCTTACAGCTTTATGGCCCATTTTAACTCAGTGTACATAACTGGACTAGTGCAACCTCCCACACCTTTATAAATCTCTCTCTCTCTCTCTCTCTCTCTCTCTCTCTCTCTCTATCTTTCTGTGTGTGTATGTGTGTGTGTGTGTGTGTGTGTGTGTGTGTGTGTGGGTGGGTGGGTGGGTGGGTGGGTGTGTGTCCTTATTACACATTGAAGTGATTACTGGATGTTGTTTTTAGTGTTTAAACAGCGAGATACCTCCCAAAGCTGATTTTATTTGCCAGGCGGCAGCAACAGTACCATAGTTTAGGCTCATCGTGTGCTGAATGGGATATTGAAGAAACTTTTGTACCAGACGAGGGGAGGCCACGCATAAGAAAAAGCTAAGCATCTGGCGCTAAGAACAACAAATGAATTAAGTCTTATCACGTAACTGAAAACTAGTTAATGTTATGAAGGTCCTCTTGTAGTGAAAGGGTTAGTAACAAACTTCATATATTGTTCCTGCCACCCACAGATGAATTTTGAAAGCTCCTGAAAGCCCTGTGGTAGCGAAATTGTTATAAACGATCTCTATTTACATGTTCACTTCGATGATGGCACTGTAGGCGCTCCTTTCACTTGACGGAACTGGACCACTAACACAGCTTGAATGCTGTCCTGGTTTCATGAAATTCGTTGAGCTTTTTTGGTGGAGTAGGAATAAGTCTCCTTGGTTGCTAGTCAAAGCAACCCTTCCATATAGTGTGCCTGGACATTACCCAACCTAAGAAAGGCTAGGGATGTATGTCGGGTTAGAGTAAACGCGATGTAATCCCTCCTGGCACTTTTCACCTAACATCTACATCCCGTTTCTGCAACCTTTCCCCAGCTATCTCCTCCAGTTTCCCACAGTTTCTTCGTTTCCTCCTACCTTTCTCCACTTTCTCCCCGGTCCCTCCTGTTCGCCACTTTCCTTCCATCTTCTCCTCACATTCACCGCTTCTCCTCAATTTCCTACTCCTGTTCATAAGGGTATTACTTACCCACACCTGCCACATCATCACCGTCCATAACAACGGGCCTGACCATTGAGGAGGGAGTGGACGTGTGTGGGTGATTAATCCAGTAGGGCCAAGCCATCACCACCTCAGAGCCAGAGTCCAGTGGTTATTACCAGAGTTGTGGGTGTTATGGTAGGGAGATCAATAAGAATATTCCGTTCAAGGCTCCACTAGGGACAGGCCAAAGCACTATGAACAGCCTAGACACAGCTGGACACACCTGAGGATGAGAAAGGAACAATTCGCAAGAGGCATTAATAAGCACGAGAGAGGCGTCAGAATGAACGTGACTAACCATTTATGAGGGAGTGGACGTGTGTGAGTGATTAATCCAGCAGGGTCCGGCCATCACTATGCACAGAGCCAGCAGCGGTCTAGTGGCTATTACCAGGGCGGTGCGGTTGACGGCATACTGTAAATGACAGCTAGGATTACTGGCCTCTGGAAGTGAAAGACGAGAGGGGGGGGGGTTATATGTGAGAAGATGGAGGGATGGAAGGAATACTGCCATGGTGTGACGCAGAAGCTTGTGTATTGCAGTCATCCGGGGAGCTATATCACCCAGGTGCAAGGATAAAGGTGCTTCTCTCGCAACATCATGAGGCTCAGGCTCTAGAAGAATCGCTTTTACTATCATTACAACGTACTACCAAACCATTGCCCATAGTTCTATCAAACCATGGCCTCTAAGTCTCCATCAGAAATGGAGCAATTGGCCATGGTGGAGACCAGAACTGTTCCAGAACAAGGGTTATTAAGAATATTGTGACACAGTTTACCCGTGACTGGAAATTGAACCTTGGGATGTGTGCAAAGTGTTATTACATTGAAGCTAACTAGGCTGTTCTTGCAGAAATGGGAGGTATGAATTGGAACATCAGGGTCGTTTTGACATTTGAATACTAGAGGATTCATTTATTTATGTATCTGTCTAATGTCATACCCAACAATGTAGACATGGACAACATGGCTCGAATGCAACTTTCGTGTGGCCCATCCAGCTGTATGATAATTTCATGAACTTTGGCTCACAGCTTAGGTAAATATGATCAACGAAACATTATTGGTACTAATGTACATACTTTGGTACTTTGACTTATTACACGTATATCTGGCATGACGTTAACTATATCTGGTACATAGTAGTGGCTTATTCTTATATTATTGAAAATACCAAAAATATTGTCAATAGCTACAATGACATGGTCCATAATTTTTGACCTGTCATTAATATATATATATATATATATATATATATATATATATATATATATATATATATATATATATATATATATATATATATATGCAGTAAATCATGACTGCCACCGCGACACGTCCGAGGTTACCTTTTGGCCAAATTAGCAGTCAGATTTCTCAACTCTGGCTGTTTGTCACATCTCATGGTGGCAAATTGTGTATATCTATATCTATCTATCTCTCTATCTTTCTATCTATCCATCTATCTATCTATCTATCTATCTATCTATATATATATATATATATATATATATATATATATATATATATATATATATATATATATATATATATATATATTTTCGTTTTCGTTTTTTTTTAAGGCTCCAACATGCTTGGATGTGTCAGCCTTGGTCACCTAATGGCCGCTCTCCACTCTGCACGATCCATTGCAGCCTCCCTGTTCAGTCCCTTAACCCTGAGGTCACACTTAATGACCTCGTCCCATGTCTTTCTCGGTCTACCTCTCATAACCCCACCCCCAATATTAACACTTCTCACCTTCCTCACCCAGTTACCATCCCCCATCCTCTCCACATGTCCAAACCATCTCAATCTACCTCTCATCATATATATATATTGTTACATAGCCTATGATTTCATCATCCTTTGTGTAATTTTAACGCACAGTATGCTGCATGTTTGATCACGAGCGTGTTATGCCTCAGTCCCCCCTTCTACCGTTATAGTAGAGTAAGTCGTCCTTTCTGTTGTTCAGAGTAGGATCGTCAGCTCTTTGTCCCCTATGGCTTCATTTGCGCGTCCTTCTTACAAGTTGTATCAAGCTCTGCTGGCCCCTATATAATGAGCTCAGTCTCCGCATTATTGCCACCTAGATCTACTTCTCATTTTGTTCACATCTCTGTCCTTCCCTGTACAGTTGTTATTGTGAGTGCTCAGGAAGTTCCCAGCCATCTAGCAGCTGTGTGTAATTTGAGTATAACTGTTGTTGCATTTTTTCTTGTACTGTGTAGCATAAGGTTAATTCTTGGGCCTAGTAAGGTTTTTGTAATTTATGTAGGGTTCTTATTGTCAGCCATCATTAATAATATTTCGTATCTGTAATAATTTATCTTGCATTAACTGAGCATTATCCAGTGTATTGTCATTTTATCAGGGCTGACTTAGATAAATTTACTCATGCTAATTTCTTGTTAATAGAGGCTATTGCAGTTAACCATATATTTAACTTGTTTTTTGTCATTACATTATCCTTATGAGTCCTGAATGTTTTGTTGTTAGTTTGAGCATTAAACTTTAACTTGTGATTTTACCTAACTCTTTTGTTTTGAACCTGGAACTTTACGGGACAGTAATGATTTTTAGTATTCTCACTTAAAGTGTACATTATCTTTCTCTGTTCCGTAACATATATATATATATATATATATATATATATATATATATATATATATATATATATATATATACAGTATATATAATCTCATCATCAACTTTTCAGCATCTGCCCACTGTCCTCCCTTCTCCCTCCACACACTTTCTCACCGTCCTTTTCTCACTTCTCTCTTCCTCCTCATATTTACCTGGTCCCAAATTGACAATTACTCTATGCGCGAAGGAGAGGAGGTCGGAGGTGTGACCTTCCTTCTTCACCCAGTCCACGTCTCTTTCTGAGACATGTAGAGGAGGTAGGGAAGGAGGAAGTGAATGATTTTAGGGAGGGAGGGAACAGAGTGAGGAAGGGGTAATGTGCATATAGTGGGTGGACTGATATGGATGGAAATGGTTAAAGAAAAGTACTGAAACTGAATTAAGATGAGAAGGATGTAGAAAATTTTGGAGACAGGGGATGGTGAGGAGAAAATATAGCAGTTAGAGAAAATGGGGAGAAGGAGGAAACGAGATAAAGATGTAAAAACGGATTAGGCTAATCAACTAATTATGACCTTAAAAAAGAATGGCTTGTTTTTAAGACAGAAAGCTTGAGTAACGAACGAGTGGAGGTTTGGCGCATATTCGCTGGACGCTTGACGACAGCTCCCCTAACCTATGTTTCCGTTATTTTTGCTTTCTGAATCTTACACATCTCTTTTATAAAAGTAGGACTAAGGATATGATGATGGCGGTGGCGGTGGTGGTGGTGGTGACGGCGGAGCGGGACACCTTCATATGGTGGAATCGATATATCCAGGCAGCTCAAATGAATGGTTATACAAGCGTTTCTAAGCTACTTTCCTATTCCGCGGAGAGAGGGTGGAGGGTTGCAGGAGAAAGGCAAGTTAATCCTGGTGTCTAGCCTACTTGGGTTCATGCTGCAGGTATATGTGAAGCCATAAGAACATGGTGGGCATGTTTGTGCGCCTGCTACCACTTGACATAACGGGAGAGGGGAAATGCACTGTCTTTGCCTGGATGTTGGAAGACTTAGATTTTACACCAACTGACTGCACGAGTCATTAAGACAGAAAATGTAAGTCCAGTCTTTCCCTACAACATGACAAACACTGGTAGTTTTACAACCAGGTTCACAACTGTACTTGTGGGTAAACTGGGACAACGGGTGAACAGTCCAAGGCCGGCAGCCTGACCAACCCGGGAAATGAACCTGGTTTCCTCTAGTTCCGAGCTTTGTATTCTAACCAATACACCACTGGCTTGATCGCCCCACCCCCCCAATTCAGCACCTACCGATCATTCTCTCCCGTCTGTGAGTGCTAAGTAGTAGTAGTAGTAGTAGTAGTAGTAATAGAAGTTGTAGCACAGCAGCAGCAGCAGCAGCAGCAGCAGCAACAGCAGCAGCAGTAGTAGTAGTAGTAGTAGTAGGAGGAGGAGGAGGAGGAGAAGGAGGAGGAGGAGGTAGCATCAGACCTATGTAACACCATTGCCTCATTGGCGAGGAAGCTGGCTTCAAGTCAGTGCAGTAACATCGAAGCACTGACGGCTTGCAGACTAATCCCCCTTGATAAGAATCCTGGATGCAGGCCCATCGGGGTGGGTGAAGTCTTAAGACGGATTATAGGAATGCATCATGGAGGTGGTGAAAGATGATGTGAAGCAGGCAGTTGGCAACCTCCAGGTGTGTGCAGGCCAGCAGGCAGGAGGTGAGGCAGCAGTTCACTCTGTAAACCCAGTAATTTTTTATCCCCCCGGTATTCTCCAGTGTAACGGTAAGAATTTACTATCCCCACCGTTATTCTTCATCCAGTGTAATGCTCGATATTTATATTCTTACCTGTTGTGGGTACGGATCAACTCATCCATGGATAATACAAGTGGTACTCGACTTAGTATAACAGTTTATAGTAATTTTAAGAAACATTGTGGTAGCGTTTGTAGTTTTTGGCCGAGCTTAGATTTAGTCAGTACCACAGGTGGTTGTCGTTCCCTCAGCGAAAGAATCTTGAATTGGAAGGGGAGTGAATTTGGCTTGAGGACATAATTTCCTTGATTAGGTACACCAATAAAGAAAAGAAAATGATATGTACTTTACTCTACTTTAATAACTTGATGCTAGTTTCCACAAAACATTTTTAATTACATGGCCCTGTTTAGTATGAGAGAAGATTGTACATTAAAACATGGTTTGGATGATCATTCCTATCACATTATTACCAGACGAAACAATTTGATACATACCAACGAGATATGAGGTTATTGTACTTTACTTTCTTTTTTGTCAGTTGCTCTTGGGCTCAGCAATACCCTCAAGCCAGGGACCTTTTTACGAGCATGGGTTATCTGTTCGGGCTGGCATAGCCTCGAACCAATAAGAATGATTACTTGTGTTCATTTTCATTCATATAATATATTCTCATCATGTAATTTTCTAGAATCCAATATCAATTCAGTACTATTTACAGTTCATAATCATCATTGCTATATAGTCACTAGAAATACATAATCATTCTGGCTTGTTTAGCCTTGAGGAATAATTCAGAAAAGAAACATAATCACTAAGAATACGTAATCACTCGGGCTTGTTTAGCCTCGAGGTACTATTCAAACATTGTATAATCACTAAGAATACATAATCACTCGGGCTTGTTTAGCCTCGAGGTACTATTCAAACATTGTATAATCACCAAGACTACATAATCACTCGGGCTTGTTTAGCCTCGAGGTTCATTTCAAAATTACATCATTGCTCACAGTCACTAAGTTCCCTTC
Organism: Coenobita brevimanus; assembly: GCF_032717465.1. NCBI lineage: Eukaryota > Metazoa > Arthropoda > Malacostraca > Decapoda > Coenobitidae > Coenobita > Coenobita brevimanus. The sequence continues at coordinate 9,017,391 of NC_137062.1, read as the reverse complement.
CACGCTCCTAACTTCCTAACCTTAGTTACAAGAAAGAAAACGGTTAATGGTTTTGAATTTCGCTCTTCCGTTACCAGATTACATCACTTTCAAATTTCTATTTCTTATTTACAAAATAAAATTCACTTGATAGATCAATAATACTAATACATTTGGTTTATATAATAATAATTCATGGATAGTGTAATGTGTGTATGCTCAAGTCCTTGGACAATACTATGGGAAAAACGTCGTGCTCACACTGACGTTGCTGGTGTCTGGGGGACTGAACAAACGTCCATTAGATACGACGTCTGGGGCTCGAGTCACACTACGTTAAACTCTCAACAATATTACTTCATATAGTCCATAACAAGTAAGGATTAAACAAAGAAAAAGAGGGGGAGGAAGAAGTAATGTGGACGGCTCACCTGAACAAACGTCCATTAGATACGACGTCTGGGGCTCGAGTGACTACGTTGGGCAGCGTAGCGACGCCACTGCTAAATCAAATGAAGTGGTGTTTTTGAAATATGGTGGGTTTCAATTCTCTTTACAATTTATTTAGCAGTGTACCCATGACGCCAGGACTTTTGATTGAATTGGGGAAAATTTGGGATTTATTCCTTACTTAATTTAGATATTGATTCTATCACTATCTCACTTTGAATCTGAGAGCAGCTCATGCCATCTAGTGACGGCCAAGATAAAAAGGACTTTAAATCCTCACAAATGACATTATTTAGGCCTTTTGGACTGTTAATCTTACATATTTGGGTTCTAACAGCTTCATTAGCAAACATTTCACAACTAGGTTATGGAAAGACGCACAATGGAAGGGGACAAGCTGCGCGCATCTGTCTTTCATTACTCGACTTGACTGAGGAATTCCCATAGCTCAACATCCACAATTACATCACCCACTGCATAGATACAGAGATACATACATATAAAAATAGAGTTAGCCCTACAGTAATTATTAATATATGAATTACTACTTAGGAACTTATAAACTAATATTCAGGTTACACCCTATCTAACTTAAAATTACAGTACTACTAAACACATACATGAATATCAAATGTGTGGCACTACAACTCCATGAGGAAAATTTATGAGGAAGAGGACTGTCAGGCAGTATTATTAGGTGATGCCTCAAATGCATTTAATTCCATCAACAGGGAGGCAGTGCTGCACAACATCAAGGATAAATGTCCGGCATTTGCCCAATATGTGGAAAACACCTACAAAGAACCAGCAGACCTCTACATTGTGGGTAAGACAGCTGCTCACGATGTCGGTGTAATCCAGTCCACAGAAGGAACTACCCAGGGGGACCCCGTTGCCATGGCTATGTACGCCCTGGCGATGACAGTGCTGCAACAACAGATCAAATACGAGGCCACCAATGTAAAACAGGTAGCCTATGCAGATGATCTCACGGGTGCTGGCAAGGTTGAGGATGTGAGGAAATGGTGGGACCTTGTAACCTCTCATGGCCCTGAAATAGGTTACTATACCTCATACCAATTAATCTGGCCAGGCATGTATGGCAACACTGTTCCTGCCGAGATTCTGATTGGCTGGAGGTGTTTGTTCGATTTCGTTGTGGCTAAAACTGATACTCTTTTTATTATCAGATGTGATACTGAGTTTGTCGACAATACAATCGTCAAAAGCAATAAGAAATCCGTTATATACTTATCAACAATGAAATTTTCGTAGGAAGATAGAGATATTGAGTCAACAAAGTACTATTACAGTCCAAGTCAAGCTCAGCATTCGAACAATTCCTTTAAATCTCTGACATTCCGTAATATAACAGAAAATTAAGGAAACCTGCTTAATCTAAGCGTTGGTAGAACACATTTAAATATTAGATCAGTCCGTACTGTGATAATAGAGGATATATAGTGAAATAGTTTTCCTTTAGCCTACTTTGGTTTTTCCCGATTTTTTCAAACCTCTCTCCCCGCAGAACTCGTCTTTTCATTAGAATTTTTAGTTATTCAGAGTTGTGGCACGATTTAAGGGTGCGGACTGATCTTGAAATTTAAATGTTATACCAACGCTCAGATTAAGCAGGTTTCCTTAATTTTCTGTTATATTACGGAATGTCAGAAATTTAAAGGAATTGTTCGAATGCTGACCTTGATTTGGACTGTAATAATACTTTGTTGACTCAATATCTCTATCTTCCTACGAAAATTTCATTGTTGATAAGTATATAACGGATTTCTTATTGCTTTTGACGATTATATAGTCGACAAACTCAGTATCACATCTGATAATAAAAAGAGTATCAGTTTTAGCAACAACGAAGTCGAACAAACACCTCCAGCCAATCAGAATCTTGGCAGGAACAGTGTTGCCATACATGCCTGGCCAGATTAATTGGTATGAGTTTTTTTTTTATACCCTAATGCAAGTAAGTCCATCTTGATCGTGAAACCGGCTTACTATCAAGATACACAGGAAGCATTTAGAGGCACAAACGTGATAGTGACCAAGGAAGGTCAGAGGCATCTAGGGGCTGTGATTGGAACTAAGGAATTCAAAGACAAATATATGAATGATAATGTAAAGACATGGGTAGAAGAAATTCATACACTATCCAGCCATGCAAAAACAGAACCCCATGCAGCATACAGCACATTTACCTATGGTATAAAGCACAAGTGGACTTTCGTGATGAGGACCATGCCAGACATCGAGTTGCTGCTACAACCACTGGAGGATGCAATCAGGGATTCATTCCTCTCATCTTTAACCAATGGCCACATCCCAACACCAAAAGAGAGGGACCTTCTAGCACTACCACCCAGGATGGGAGGCCTTGGCATTATAAATCCAGCAGCCGTGGCAAGCTACGAACACAGAAATTCACTCAGGGTCACCGATTCCTTGTCACAGAAGATTTGCGCCCAGGTTGAGAAGAGTGAAATCGACCACCAAAGGCAGAAAGACAAAAAGACACAGATAAGCAAGGAGCGTGAAGCAAGACAAAAGGACCAGCTGCAACACATAATAGAACATCTAACACCAGAGCAGTGCAGAAGAGTTGAAATTGCACAGGAGGTTGGGGCATCGAACTGGCTCACAACCCTGTCTCTCAAGGCAAAAGGCTTCCACTTCAACAAACAAGAATTTATTGATGCCATAACCTTTAGATATGGGTGGCCAATAGAGAACCTACCTCAACACTGTGTCTGTGGCACTGCCTTTGATGCAAACCATGCAATGGTATGCAAGAAGGGAGGCTTTGTATGCATCAGACACGATGAAGTACGCGACCTTACCGCCAAAATGCTGCAGGAAATATGCCATGATGTCACGATTGAGCCAGCTCTGCTACCCCTGGACGGCGAGCACTTCATCCACAGAACAGCAAACACATCAAATGATGCAAGAGTGGATGTCAGTGCTCGAGGTTTCTGGACACGAGGGCAGAGGGCATTCTTCGATATCAGGATATTCGATCCCATGGCAGCATGTCATCGCGAAATGTCTCTCTAAGCTGCACACAAAAGGAGTGAACAAGAAAAAAATAGAAGTTATCAATAAAGGATCCAACATGTGGACCACGGTCGATTCACTCCCCTTGTGTTCACAACATCAGGTGGGATGGGTCCAGAGGCTGTGAGATTCTACTCGAGACCGACAGAGGTTCTTTCTGATAAGAAACGTCAACCGCAGAGTTCTGTTATTGCCTGGATGAGATGTCGACTGTCATTCTCCCTCGTGAGGTCTGCTCTGCTATGTCTCAGGGGCACAAGATCATCAGCCCTCAGGCCTGTCTCTCTGGTGGGTATGGATTACGAAGCTACAGTGGTCGAGAGTCGCACAGACCAGCGACTCCAATAGTTTAATGTCTTTTTTCACTGTAATATCAATAAACAGAAAATAAAATAATAATAGTAATAGTAGATGGTTGGTAACCACAGCCGTTGGCGTGCTTGGGGCCAACGGATTGTAATATGAGGGTTAGTGTTAAGATTCACATTACAACTCCAAATGGTGAACTGTATCAGGAAGGTTGGTTTTGATCCTCACAATATAATTCCCCAATGGATGGAGGTGGTACTATTACTAGTATGTTAAAAAATAAAGTAACAGAAGTAGTAGTGGTACAGTATTAGTATTAGTAATAAAAGTAGTAGCAGTAGTAGTAGTAGTAGCAGTAGTAGTAGTAGTTGTAGTAGTGGTGGTGGTGGTGGCGGTGATGATGGTGTTGGTGGTGGTGGTGTAAGTGGTAGGTTAACACCTTTATGTCAGGCCAAGCAAACCCATTACCCGCAGGCAAGCAACCACCCTTGCAGGGCCAACTTATGCAGTGAACCAATGTTCCCTTGCGGTTTACGGCGTCTCGCCACTGCAAGGCACGGGGAAAAGTGTGTATGTTTGGTTCTCGGATGGACGCCGCATTTGCGTCTCCATCCAGTTAAACAGGGTACCATAGTAGTCTCTAATTCACCCCATTATTTGCTTATATGGTTACCACCCAACGTTGTAAATGCCTTCCTTTTTTACAGGAAATCATTAGGCTTTCACTCAGTGTGGAGTCACCTAACGGCGGCAAAACGTTGATGAATGGATGATGGACCACGCCAGGTATGGATGATGGAGATATACAGTAACTAAGTAGGGGTGTTTTATGTCCTTTCATATGCAAGCGTGAGTCCATACCATGGTGTTTGAAACTACTGACGCAGACTGAGACACACAAATACATCCAGTGCAACACTTCCACTGTTATATGCACTTCTCTCGCTACAGAAAGCTCAACCCGAAACGTATCGTGGCCAACATGGGAAAGGTTAATTTATGTCTATCAGCCGCTCTCAGCTGACAGGTTTGGTGTTGCAGTACATCGACTGGCTAGCTATATCAAGGTGGATTAGACAGGGTTGCCTTAGGTTAGCTTTTGACTCTGACTCTCCAATGCACCCTCCATCTTTTCATATTATAGTAAAATCAATGTTCAACTCACTCTCACTCTCTCTCTCTCTCTCTCTCTCTCTCTCTCTCTCTCTCTCCATCATCCCACTTCACCTTACCCTTCCTCCTTTCACCATCATCTCTCACTTAACCCAACCATCCGTCACTTTCCTTCGCCCAGCTCCTGCCTCACTCCTTCTTCACCCCACTCTCACCCCCTCTCCCCTCCACCACGTCTCCCTGCTCTCCTTCCCACAGAATTTGTCTTCACTTGCGTAGGTGTAGCATCCACAGCCCCACCTATAGTACTTCTTTATCTCACTCATGTCCTCTTACACCAGCCTCTTGTCTCACTGTCTTAGTCTTATGTGTATAAGAGGCATACCAGCACCTCCTCTACTGTCATATATCTGGCATATTGCACATTGTTTTTCTCATGCATGTTGCTTACTCATCCCTACGTGTCAAGTGGGGTTGGTGGAGGATTAGTGCCCCTCCCTGTAAAACAATTAACTCTAAGCCGTTGACCACCCCGTTTGGGATACATGGCGTCTGGCAATGAATGAATGAATGAATGAAATGTTGCTTATGTGTATTTGGTGTCATAGCTACATAACATTAAACAATATTTTAACGTGCCATGTGTTGAAATATACTGGTAAGGAGTAGATGATGGTGAGTCTCCTTTGCTGAAACGAATACGGCCAGTAATCTCATTGACTTACAGTAATAGGATTTCAAGAACTTCTTCCTTACAGCTTAATTTCTACATAAAGAATACAAATATTTTCTTGCAATGTTATCTTTTCAGTACCTTACATTCTCTCCTCTTGTCTAGCTCTCATCACATCTCGGGTTTGGTAGGCTTGGTAGCAACTCCTTACCATTTTTTTTTTTATACTCTTATGGGGTGTTATATTTCTATGATATTTATGCAGCCTTTGTTGAAATCAGTATATATACATTACATAAGAGAATAGTAGAATGCAACAAGCACATTAAATAGCTGTAGATGAAGAGCAACAACCTTAAACGACGAGAATACGGTGTTCGGAACAATAGTTTTTTAAGGTTCATATCTTCACATATATTCCCTTGCATATGTTTTTGTCTCATTGGTATCTTTCGAACTCCTTTTCTCACGGGCTTTCTTGATTTCCAGTCCATTGGAGACGTTCTAACACATCTTTCCTAGGTAATTCCATAAATATGTTCGCAGCCTGTCTTCCAGGCTGGGTTGTATCTATATATGACAAATATTTGTTCCCTTGCATGACATTTGCTGTTCCTCTCACCATATCCTTTTCTCTAGCTTTGTTAATCTCGTGGTCTTATTAGGCTTTCTAGCACCTCTTCCTAACCAGTTAATTTCGCATACGGCGAAATAGCATTCTCTTGTTTGTAGAGAAGCGAATAAGTAAAAATCACTAAAATAAAAGAGTTAACACGGAAGGAGTCACACCTAAAAGCCCCAACACAGAGACTAGAATCAGCCTTTCGCCATTCTCCAATGTCCATTTTTCAGTTAACAGTCAGGCAAAAATTATCTTCGATGTACAGTATGTATGCATGATCTCAGAGTTTCTCAAACTTGTCTGACTGGTTTCTTACTCATCCATCATCTAGGATTCCTACGGTTTATGAATCCATAAAAAATCTTACAGTATCAACATTTCTGGGTTCAGAGCAAAGCTACTGGTCTATCATTATAGATCTTTTTTGTTGTGACCTCAACCTACTCTGGAGCAGAACCTAGCGGACTGCAGATTGAACTTACCTTTCTCCCTCAATCCATCCTCCTTTCGTGGGAGGACATTGAGGAACCTTTGTATAACCTGGTAGCGGAGTCGCATATTAATAACAAAGCCATTGCGTGAAGGCATCCACCTCAAGCACCTCCATTGTAGCGAAGAGGCTAAACCAATGTTGAACTAGCCTTTCTCTATATGGCCTTCGAGGGATATTTGATGCAAGCTTTCTGCAAGGTGTCTGTTTTCCATAGGCATAAAAATAAATTGATAATTAACTGCTTATCCTAATAATGGATTAATGGCATCAGTTATACACCTGTTTTCTGTTTTATTCACCGATGTTATTCTTCGCTCCTTCAACCCAAGGATGTCTTTTTTATTTTTTTGTTAGTCATTTGTTTAGCTTTGGAAATAATCTTCATATTACAGGACTTTAATGATAATTATATGTATCTCTTTCAATTCCAGAGGTTTTCCTAATGTTAAAATGAATCTCCGATTCCGTTTTACACTTTTAATTCTCTCCGCGTCCAGGCTATTTTGTTACAGAAAAGACTCTTCTTTCCGAGAGAATATTTAGATTTAGTCCTTCCATTCCTATTAATCTATCATATTATGAATAAAATCGTCATAGGATGGCAAGAATAAATTAGGTCATCTCATTCAGGGTGATAATCCCTTTAGTTATCTAATGCTGTCACCCACACAAGCCCCATCTCGGAAGAGGGAGGGAAAGAAGAGTGCAGGTGGAAGGAGTCACTGGTAGGAGGAGAGATGATGTGGACAAAAAGACTTTGACTCAACACAGGACGGTCGCACAGTAATCTACACAAGGGCGAATAAGACCCCTGTACAAATTCAGCTTAATGGATGGAGCAAAAAGAAAAAATGATTCGGATCATCTGATAATAATATTTACGAAGCCGCCTATGTCCTGCTACAGTAGGTCCTTCCAGGGCCTTCATGCTCAGTGTATCCCACTTAGAGTAATTCAAGTCAGTTCAAATCCACTGAGGTCCATTTAGGTAAACTGTGCACTTCACATCCATTTTAGTTCAACCAGGTACACTCTGCGCCTTCAGCATGTTTGTTGATTCACACCTTCTAACTCAAATATATAATTTTTTTCATATTGGTGAATGATGATCTTTGTCCCACCGTCCGTTCATTTTATTAGCAATGTTCACAGTGACCTTGTATGAGTATCTGATGGTGGCTCAAAGGATGCGGCTTCTATACAAGTTGACTGACACAGAGACACGCAAGTTCCATGTGCATTCATACGCCTCCTCTACCTTTCACTTTTATTTTTTCCTTCTTTCGTACCGCTCTTCCCTTTCAGCCAAGTTTGCCAGACTGGAAACAGTGTGATAACAGGAAATTTGAAATGCGTGAATATAAAGTTATTAAAGAATTACACAAATGCTACAGGAGGAAAATAATGGCATTTTTTGCCCTAGGGATTTACACTGGCTAAGAGAGTTGTGTGAGCAAAGGATGTGGGGAACAGAGGAACAGTGGAGGCAAAAGAATGGTGTAGAAGGAAGACGGAGGATTGTGATGCAGGGTTGAGATGGAGACATGGATAGCTGTGGTATGAGCTGAAGGAAGGTCGGCAGTGAAATGTATGAAATGTAGGCGCTTTTTTTTTTTTTTTTTAATGGCCACCCAACCCAGCATTGAAACATTTGGTTGAATGTGCAATGAGTAGATAAATGGACTGGAGGAACTCAGTGACTTGATCGGTTTGCCACGAAAACAGAACCACTGTGCTGCTGTAAACTGGTAAAATATTGGTCAATATAAATCTGGTGGACTCATTTGCAAGCAGCATCAGGAGGATAACTGCAGGAAAGGATTAAAGAACGGTAATGGGTGGCGGAGGGAGTGTCAGTATGCGAGTTCAATATCCTGACAATTACCGCACCAATCGGATTTATTGCATGGGATTAGCATAAGCACACCGTTTGTGTGGATGCAGTCAGGTAATTGACAACTATAAATAGGGAGGGAGGAAAATGAGAAGGGAGGGAGGGTGAGCAAAAGGCAGTGTAATAAAAATAAACATGAGAAAATAAGAAAATGAGTAAGTGAAATATTTTACTACTAGAATCACGTAATTTGGGACCAAAGTAGGAAGGTAGAAAGAGGAACTGTAAAAGAAGAAGAGGCAAGGAAAATCGAAAAGAAATGAGAGGGAAGAGAAGGGAGGGAGCTCGTGTTGGGGTGAGAAGAGAAAGGAGGGAAGGAAAGTGAGGAAATGGAAGAGAGATGGCAGACAAATCGAAAGGGAGAAGAAAAGAAACTAAGAAAAAGGAAGGATATTGAATTTTGTGTGTGTGTGTGTGTGTGAGTGTGTGTGTATAGTGTGTGGCCTGAGCTCATCTGAACTTAAACATGATGAACTGCATATTGAAGTTACCTGTCCTGTCGTCCAAAACCCTCCTATCTAGGGATAGATGGGGAGCTCAAGGACTTTTTTATGTTATATCGATAAACGTGAAGGCGTCCCTCTCCAACACCGACGCTAAATGCAAAAGGCAAAGGTGTGTGTGATGGATGCTTTTGCTGAAATATTCAGATTAATCAGGAATGAGACTATGATCAAATCCACACCCCTATCACCCAGCCACCCTACCCACACTCTTGTCATTCCACCACCTCACCCACACTCTTGTCATACCACCACCCCACCCACACTCTTGTCATTCCACCACCTCACCCACACTCTTGTCATACCACCACCTCACCCACACTCTTGTCATTCCACCACCTCACCCACACTCTTGTCATACCACCACCCCACCCACACTCTTGTCATACCACCACCCCACCCACACTCTTGTCATACCACCACCCCACCCACACTCTTGTCATACCACCACCCCACCCACACTCTTGTCATACCACCACCCCACCCACACTCTTGTCATACCACCACCCCACCCACACTCTTGTCATACCACCACCTCACCCACACTCTTGTCATTCCACCACCTCACCCACACTCTTGTCATACCACCACCCCACCCACACTCTTGACATACCACCACCCCACCCACACTCTTGTCATACCACCACCCCACCCACACACGTGTCATGCCACCAACCCACTCACACACATGTCATACCACCACCCCACCCACGCACTTGTCATACCACCACCTCACCCACACACGTGTCATACCACCACCCCACCCACACACTTGTCATTTAATCCAGATGGTGTTGGATATTTTCATTCTCATATTATCGAAGTTAGTTTTCTTAAATTTAAGAACTAAAAGGTTGTCTAAACTGTCTTACAGTTGATGTCTAATGATATCTGGATCACTGTTGCTAAGATTTCCACCATCTCAAAAGGTTATTAGATCACTGTCTGTTGCTAGGGGAAGGTCGAGATTATTATTACCGTGCGTCGGTGTATTCACTGCCTGACTTAAAAATGCTTCGTTTACCAGTTCTGACAACCTGCTTTTTAGCTGCACATGAAATTTTCCAGTGAATAATCTGATTATTTAAGTCCCTCCAAATAACTCACCTTTTCTTTTTATTACTGGTTTTATTTCGTCGTACCGAATTATAATGATCATTTTCCTAGTTTAACTTGTTTGGTCTTTCTATTACACCTAAATGAATGGGTTTATTACTTTCTGTGAGAATTTCGATAGACAAAGAATTGTACAGTATCTTTCAACATCCAATTTTCTGATCTGTACTACATTTATATGGTTCTTATTATACGAGTATGTTAGAACTCAGCTGCTAGATTTGTGCAGTCGCGATATATCCAATATTTCATAGTTTTCTGGCGATACTTCTCCAAGAAGGTGCTTGTCACGAGGGTTAATGCATGATTCTGTAGTTATAATTATGTCGGGATTTTTAGAAGTGGCGAACTAATTAATTAGTCTAGCTTTGAAATAATACTTCTCGCATTCATATACATATTATTCAGAATACAACTGGATTTAGTAGGGCTGTGAGACACACTAAAATTAGCCTGCTAGTTTGTTTAAATCCTCCGTCGAAATTCCAATGCTCCTATAAACCGCTGATGGTATGGCAGTTCCTCCCTCCCCACTAATCCCTTGATTTTAACCTACACCAGCAGAGGTGAGGTTAGTTGCTCCTGGTTATCCTGTGGTGAGCTGATATCACCTCACATGTACACCCGAAAGCACTAATTTCTCCCCCCATGCAGCCAGAGTCGCGGCCAGTGAGCGACCAGGCGTACGAACACCCCACACCCACCTCCCCTTTCCCAACCCCAGTGTAAATGTTGTTGGGTAGACGTGGAACAGCCAAAGCTGGTGATATTACAGTGTGTCATGATTGTTTTTATAGACAATCAGAACCAGCAGGGGTAAGTATATAAAGGTACTTAATGTTTATTATTGTGCTGTTATCCATAACATAGAGGAAAGGCGCGAAAATGAATGAAGACCTACAGTGTGTCATGTGTTATTGTCTATAATACTTATGTCCTATTTTATAATGTTACAAATAAGTATAGTGTTGTGAACAGCATCTGTTGAAATATATGATGTCTTTTCTCATACATTCTCACTCCCGCCACCACCACCCATCTCTCTCGATTCCTGTCTCCACCAAACGCCTCTCTTATCCTCTCGTCCACCAGTCTCACCCATTATTAACCAACGTAAACAAAGATAGTGATGAAATGATCCGTCAGGTATTGATCATATTATTACTATAATACACCTCTGTATTAAGCACCAACAAATCAATAACATACAATGCTTCGGTATACCTGCCGACTATTTCATCTTGTTGTAAGCTGTTACGTGACATACTCACCGCAAGTTGGACCTTGTGATACAAGGACATACGGTTGTTTTACTTTAACACAGGTTGTGTGTGGTTTTGGACGCCCATGAATTCATATTAACGTGGCAATTTAAGCCTTACATTATAAACACTTAAGATTTATGTTCCTGTCATTAATGGATGGACGAAACGAATCAGGGATCGGTTCTTACGAACCACAAACTCTCTGCTTTTACGAAAATATTCCGACCTCCTGTGACAACAGTGACACAATGTCATTATGTAGACGACTGACTCACATTCTCCCCCCCCTAGTAGCCGGAGTCGCGGCCAGTGAGAGACCAGGCGTTCGAACACCCCACACCCACATCCCCTCCCCCAACCCCAGTGGCAAATGTTATTGGACAAATGTGGAACGGCCAAAGCTGGTGATCTTACAATGTCATGATTGTTTTTATAGAGAATCAGAACTAGTAGGGGTAAGTATATAAAGGTATTTAATGTATATTACTGTGCTGTTATCCACAACATATGAAAAAGGAACGAAAATGAAAGAAGACCTACATTGTATTATGTGTTATTGTCTGTAATAGTTACGTCCTATATTATAATGTTACAAATAAGTATAGTATAATGAACAGCATCTGTTGAAAGATATGATGTCTTTTCTCACACATTCTCATTCCCACCACCACCCTTCTCTCTGGGTTTATATCAACCAAACACCTCTCTTATCCTCCTGTCCCCCACTCCCACGCTTAGTTAACCAACATAAAGATATTGATGAAATGATCCGTCAGGTATTGATCATATTAATATTAGCATACACCTCAGTATTAAGCACCAACAAATCAGTAACATACAATTCTTCGATAAACCTGCCAACTATTTCATCTTGTAAGCTGTTACGTGACATATGCACTGCAAGTTTGACCTTGTTACAGGGACATACTGCTGTTTATTGCTAACACAGGTTATGGGTGTTTTTGGACCTCCATCAATTCATATTAACGTGACAATTTAAGCCTCATATTATAAACATGTAAGGTTTATATTCCTGTCACTACCGTATTAACCAAACGAATCAGGGATCGGTTCTGACGAACCACAAACTCTCTGCTTCAACGAAAATATTTCGACCTCTTGTCACAACAGTGACAAAATGTCACAATGTATACGACTGAATGTGGGTCAGTCGTCTACATAATGACATTGTGTCACTGTTGTCACAGGAGGTCGGAATATTTTCGTAAAAGCAGAGAGTTTGTGGTTCGTAAGAACCGATCCCTGATTCGTTTCGTCCATCCATTAATGACAGGAACATAAATCTTAAGTGTTTATAATGTAAGGCTTAAATTGCCACGTTAATATGAATTCATGGGCGTCCAAAACCACACACAACCTGTGTTAAAGTAAAACAACCGTATGTCCTTGTATCACAAGGTCCAACTTGCGGTGAGTATGTCACGTAACAGCTTACAACAAGATGAAATAGTCGGCAGGTATACCGAAGCATTGTATGTTATTGATTTGTTGGTGCTTAATACAGAGGTGTATTATAGTAATAATATGATCAATACCTGACGGATCATTTCATCACTATCTTTGTTTACGTTGGTTAATAATGGGTGAGACTGGTGGACGAGAGGATAAGAGAGGCGTTTGGTGGAGACAGGAATCGAGAGAGATGGGTGGTGGTGGCGGGAGTGAGAATGTATGAGAAAAGACATCATATATTTCAACAGATGCTGTTCACAACACTATACTTATTTGTAACATTATAAAATAGGACATAAGTATTATAGACAATAACACATGGCACACTGTAGGTCTTCATTCATTTTCGCGCCTTTCCTCTATGTTATGGATAACAGCACAGTAATAAACATTAAGTACCTTTATATACTTACCCCTGCTGGTTCTGATTGTCTATAAAAACAATCATGACACACTGTAATATCACCAGCTTTGGCTGTTCCACGTCTACCCAACAACATTTACACTGGGGTTGGGAAAGGGGAGGTGGGTGTGGGGTGTTCGTACGCCTGGTCGCTCACTGGCCGCGACTCTGGCTGCATGGGGGGAGAAATTAGTGCTTTCGGGTGTACCTTACCACCATTGGCCTCAGAGATTAGACTGTTAAAAGCTATGCCATTAACCCATTTGCACCCAGTCTTCAATATAGGATAGAACTGGGCATTTTCAACATTTAATAAGTATGGGAACCCCGGGGTGGGAACCTATGAGCTTCCCGACTATGAGCCTGTTGTGTTGGTAGATTCAGTTTTTCTAGTCTTTCTTCGTAGCTTAGATCCCTTAAGCTTGGTACCCTTCTTGTAGCTGCCCTTAGTACTTTTTCAATCTTATCTATGTGTTTTTGAGATAGAGATTCCAGACTACTAATGCATACTCCAGGGTTGGTCTGATGAATGACGCTCTTATCTTTCTCAGCGTATCTTCATTTATATATCTGAATGCTATTCTCATATTAGCATGTAATGTATACATGTTACATACCTTCTCACTGATGTGGTCAGCTGGAGATAGTCTGTTACTGATAATCACTCCTAGGTCCTTCTCCTTTTCTGGTATATGTAGGGTTGATCTTCGTAACTTATAATCCCAATCTGGTCTTTTCTCGCTTTTCCAAACTTAATACATGACTCTTGTCCACATTAAATTCCATTTGCCATGTCTTGCACCTTTCATGAGGCTTATTCCTCTTGCGGCAGCTGCAAGAATCTGTGTTAGTAATTTTCTTTTGTATTCTTGCATCATCCGCAAACATAGATAGCTTCCATTTCAAATGTTACTGTCTATGTAATTTATATATACTAAAAAACATAATTGGTGCCAGCATTGAGCCCTGTGGGACTCCGCTAGTCACTTCCCTCCATGATGAGTAATTTCCTCTTAATACTGTTCTCATTTCCTTTTTTCTGAGAAAATCCTGCATCCAACAGCACAGATTGCTTTGGATATCACCTTGAAGGTACAATTTCCATAAAAGTCTTTGGTGCGGTACTCTCAAATGTTTTCTTGAAATCTAGATAGATACTGTCCACCCATCCTTCTCTTTTCTGTAATGTTTCTGTAACTCTATCACAGTAGCTTAATAGATTAGTAACACATGATTTTCCCTTTCTAAAACCAAACTCCCTTTCTGTTATCATACGGTGTTCTTCTAGATGGTTTACCCAAACTTTTGTTATCAGCTTTTCTAGTGTCTTATTTACAACACTGGCCAGAAATACTGGTCGGTAGTTTACTGGATTCAGTCTATTCCCTTTCTTGAATAGGGGAACAATGTTTGCTTCCTTCCAAATATCAGGTAATTTACCTTGACCTAAGGATTCCTTGAATATTAAATACAATGATCTGCTTAAATCTTCTGCACATTCATGTAGCACCCAACCTGAAATTTCGTCAGGACCATTTGTGTGTGTGTGTGTGTGTGTGTGTGTGTGTGTGTGTGTGTATATATATATATATATATATGTGTGTGTGTGTGTGTGTGTGTGTGTGTGTGTGTGTGTGTGTGTGTATATATATGTGTGTGTGTGTGTGTGTGTGTGTGTGTGTGTGTGTGTGTGTGTGTGTGTATATGTGTGTGTGTGTGTGTGTGTGTGTGTGTGTGTGTGTGTGTGTGTGTGTGTGTGTGTGTGTGTGTGTAATATTCACAATAATTTACTAGGTATAGTAAAGGATGTCAAAGTTAATATGTTCCTAACCTGCTGTTCAGTTAATTTTAGTATCGAGCTGCCTTTTTTTTATTGTATTTTGGCTATCTTAGGAAGTACATACCTGTAGGTAGAAGTCTTAAGAGTTCATTTAGATCAGTGGTTCCCAAAGTGGGCTGTGGTCCGGAAAGATCCAGTGGGACGGTGAGGTACGGTGGGACCGTGGGGAAATAGGGCACAGTAGAGGGTGGCAGGGTGGCATCAGAACCAAGTAAACATTCTTATTTTTTACGTAATTTATATGACAAAATCTAAGTCATAAAGACTTAAGTGATATGTATGCTCTACAAAAAAAAAAAAAAAAAAAAAAAAACAATTGTACACGAAAGCATGGTTTTATTTTATGTTGTGGTTCGAAGTCAGAGTTTAAAGTTCGAACGTTTGCCAGTGCTAGAATATTCATTAGTGTGTGTGTGTCTGGAAGTGGCTTAATAAATATTTATATACAGTATATATATTTGTTTACTGCTTTAATTCCCTAAATATAGCTTTGCATGTGGCTTCAAAATGCTTGTTCACCACCCCACTCATGTGAGGAGGTGGGAGTAAGGGGGCCTCCTAAATGGCCTATGCCCTCCCCCCCAATGAAAATTTAAATGACGCCCCTGGCTGGAAGCCATCAATATCGTCTAGCCTGGTCTCAACCTTAGCTAATCTAGTTTCTTAGTTTCCTATCTTCCCCAACACTTCTGCTTCCACTTCATCTACTGCCTTAGCACTCACCATTCCAGCCTCATTCCTGCAGCATTTCAAATTGCCACTTAACACCCCACTATTTTTCCAAATTTCTAAACTAAGCCTACTTGGTAACTCAAACACAAGACAACACGTGTCCTCACTTTCTTCTTTCACCATGAAGTTTCCGATAAATTCCTTGGTACACATGCACCATACGATTCATGGGGCAGGCGCCATTTTACGGATATGGGAGAGCTCCGAGCACGTCTTTACCTGAACAGGTCAGAGGTCGGACTGAAAAATATTCTTACGACGAGGATGGGATTCGAACCCACGCAGGGAAACCCTATTGGATTAGCAGTCCAACGCCTTAACCACTCGTCCACCTCGTCTGCCTACCAGTAGACATATCAAAGAAAAGACACAGACAGGATGTAAAGAATGAAAAAAAAAATAATAATACTATAATATGGAGGTAGGGTGCCAACAATGTTGGTTATACATACTGCAGCCACCAACACAGCAACAGTATATCACTTCCAGTATCATGTTTCCTCAACAAATCCTTGTGTTATGGCCTGGATTTTACGTCAAGGGAACGAAATCATTATGTTTCCTGTGAAAGGTAAAGAGGCTGTACAAAATGGGAAACGTGGCTGGTGATTCGCCAGCTTTTTTATTTACAAGGTAGGAGGAAATGGCAGTTGTGTATATTTTTTCCCCTTGTCTTGTTATAAAATAATACTAATAAAGCGATCCAGAACACATGCCATCGACCGATAGGACAAGCGATCATTGGCACCCAAGGAGTCTACGTGGCTATGGTTGATTCCAGGAAGGGCGTCCCCTTGCAAGGCGCCTCATGCAAAGACAAAACCGTCTAAAGAGAACCAGCGCCATAGCCCATCAACAGAGCACTGTATGAAGAAGGTATCAACACCCGTACCATCTAACTTTATTGCCTGTGATATACTCCCCATTTCACACACACACACACACACACACACACACACACACACACACACACACAGTTCAAGAAAGTGACTTATTTTTATACCGTACATTATTACTACCTCTTGACAGTTTATTCAACTAAAGGAAGGTATCTTACCTTGAAGGCGATGTCTAGCAGCCAGATCGAAAACTGTATCTAAAATTGAATAATGCGACTACATATAACAACAATGTATAAAAACTCTCTCTCTCTCTCTCTCCAGTGTTTATATAGGTTCCGATCCTTGACACATTTCCCGCCTTAGGTCCACAGGATGACGGGACTGAGAGAGGAAAACGGTGGTTGTGATGTGGTGGGCAGAAGGGAAGGGAAGGGAAGGGTGTTGAGGAAAGAAGTTAAGGGAATGGAAGGGTGTTGGGGAAAGAGGGGAAGAGAAAATAATGAAAGGGTGTGGTGTGGGGATAGGAATGGAAGGGAAATGACGTGAAATGGAGAGAAGGGAAGGGAAGGGTGTTGGTGCTGAGGACAATAGGGAAGGGAAGGGAAGGGAACAATGTTGGTGTTGAGGAGAGACAGGAAATAAATGGATGGGTGGTGGTGTGGAGAGGAAGCAATGAAAAGCTAAAAATTGTGAAAAAGAGAGAAGGGTATTGATGAAAAGTAAGGGATAATAATGTTGGGAAGAGAGGGAAAGAATGGTAACACAGTGACTGAGAGGAGGGATGGGAAGAAGAGTGGTGGTATGGAGGGAAGAACCAGAGGTCAGTGTGAGAGAGGAGGGACGGGAATGGTCCGATGATATTATAGAATAAACTAGGGTAAGATGAGAAAAGATTGGTGAAAAGAGAAGTAAAGTTGACGATGAAGGGTTCGGGATGGATGAGACACAAAGTATATATGAAGAGTGTTGTGCAAGAAAGGGGAGAGAAAGGAATGGTTAGAAGACGGTGAAAGAGAAAGGAAAGACTGAAGGCCGAAGGGTACGGAGGTATGGTGAAGAAAAGACAGGGATTCAGGGTTGTGTGTGGGAGGAATATGGAGGAAAGGAGTGAACCTAGTGGACAAGATGAAAACAAAATATGATGAAAAGAAGGGTAGGATTCATTAGCAGTCTGAGATGGGAGAGAAAAAAGAAGGGATAGGAAGGATGGAGAAGGGGAGGAAGGAAAAGGAAAGGTGAAGGAGCAGTGTGCAAGAGGGAATGGAAGGGAAGGGTCAGAAGACAGTGTACGATGGAGGGGAAGGGAAGGCTGGTAAAGAGAGTAGAAGGATATAAGCACTGAGATTGAAAAACCAGATAGTTATAGTTCTTCTGCTTTAACTTGGTCTAATCCAATTATTTATATTTCGTCTAAATTGCCTTGGTCTATATTACCGCCTTTCTGCATCTTCTTTCGCGAGGCTCAGTGGCAGAAAAAGACAAAGCCGCAGATGTGCAGCTTTTCTATAGCACTTCTCCGTGACTAGTGTCGTAATCTAATGTAGATCTATGGCTGTAGTTCAGCATTTAAGAAGAAAAGATGGAAATATTTGGACAAGATAAAGTATCTATCTATCTATCTATAGCCCGACGCCCTAATCCCGCAAAGGGTGGCCGCAGACAAAACGCCTCCAAGTCACTCTGTCACCCACTATTTGACTCCCCTCCCCCCAACTCACCCCCCCCCTCCCTCATATACCTCTCAAAACATCTTTCATATCCGCACCCATCCCTATCATATTGTACGTGAAAAGAAATACTTATTAATGAAGCAGGCAGTGGGGGCAAACCCCGGGAATCCCACCCTTTACAATCTCAGGTTTGGGTATAGATTTACTACTGTGCAAAATTTCTTGAGGCTACGAAAAAACTATGGCTTTGTTCTCCGTGGAAATGGTCTCCCTTGTGGGTACTGGTCATCGGAGCTCACTCCTTGCATAGAATGTGCCCTAGGAAATTTTGTGTCCCTAGATTAAATACCATGACTGTGCAAAAAGGTTTAGACTAAGATCCCAGGGACCTCCCTCCTGTCCACGAAGGGGGAGGGGCCTCGGAGACCAAAAAAAAGAAAATGTTGTGCATAAAGGTTTTTACGGCACCCCTGGAACCCCTCCACCCTTTCCTCAGTGAGGGCCGACCCTCAGTGGTTCTGTCCCACCAAAACGTGGCCAGTTGAACATCTATCATAATGCAAAGCTACATGTTCTTCAGTTAAAACTCTGACAGTGCATAATGACTTGGCTAAAACCACCAGGGTTCACCCTCCAATGCGGGGTTGCCCTCAGAGGTCCCACCAAGTGGCGCAAATGAAACTCTGTGATTGTGGCAAATTTCGTATTCCCATGTAAATAACTGACCGTAGCTAACAGTGTCGCCTCAGTAGCAGACCTTGGGGGTCCCAACCAGCCTGAAGCCTGGCTCGGGGATAGGTCTACCAGTGTGCAAAATGTCGTATTCCTAACACCTCTCCCATACGGCTTGGACATTATTCTTCCGGGAAGGCCAGTAACTCAGTGCGTAAGTGAGTGGATGAATGAGTGAAAGAGTGACACAGTTATGGACAAGCACAATATTTGGCAGCCCTTGTGGGTGCGACAAATGTATGTAGTGAAGGTGAAAAGCAACAGCAGTGAAGAACTTGGCAGACGTGAGAGGAGGGTGAGCAGTGGCAGTGGGAACAGTAAGAAGCATGAAATGTCTACGACAATAGCTTATTTCACTGTCTAACAGAAAAAAAGAAAAATATATCAATGTGAATAGCAAATGATGAACTCAGTCCAGAGAAATAAAATCAGAATTTGAATGTCAAGAGTCTAATTCCTTTTTAACAAAAAATAATTTGTCCGTAAGTAATGTTGTTTTGTCATAATAATGTAGAGCCGAATTAAGGTACATGACCATGCATCGCATCACACCTGTTTTGAATACTACAGGTCAATACTGTTTAGTGTTTTTCCCCCCACTGACTCATGGCAGGTTTTGTAAGGATGCGACAACAAATACACTGAATGGGAGACCACTGGGCGCATGTGTGGCAGCTGCTGGTATCTATAGTTACACACACACACACACACACACACACACACATACACACCAAACTTATAAGTCTAAATGAAGTCCTCAGTGCGTTTTTCAACACATCTGTCACTCACATTTCCTGAGTTATGCCGTCGCAGGTCAAATTGGCCAAAGCATCCTCTCAGACAACACTAATCACAGTCATTATCAGAATAATAACTATTGGACTTCCAAGCAATGCAAGTGCAACGTTCATTGCAGTTTTCTTCAGGGTTTGGAATTTGTTACATACATGCATACATTCTGTACATACACTCAAATGTTACAAGGGAATGACTGTTATTGGACTCCCAATCAATGTGTGTGCACAATTCAAAGAAATGTTTTTCAGGGTTTGGAATTTTGTTGCAATCATAAAAAATAAATAAGAAAGGCCTGTTGAATTTTAAGCGGTTTATTAATGCTAATTCTAACCCCTCTAGTTTGTGAAGTCTCTAAGATTAATAAACTCATCATATTGCAGGAATAAAATGAAAAAGCCACCACTGGTTAAAATAAATCCTCGTATGTTCAGTTTTTAATATCTTTTTTATTTATTATTTTTTTTTACCACTATTACTATTTTGTATGCCACTAAGTTAAACTAACCAATTTATGGTAAATTATGTTATAGTCCAAATTTTAATGAGAATATTTTATTATACAAAGGATACTGTATTCTTCTTGTAGTTTCCTCATTATGAAAAAAATCTTTTGATTTTCTGGAGCTAGCTCTGTGGCTAGTGTGAGAAGTGGTTGGAAGAAGTTCAGGGAGCTCTTGCCTCTCCTGACATTGAGAGGACTCTCCTTACGTGCTAAGGGGTCTTTGTATGCAGCATGTGTTAGGAGTGTAATGCTGTATGGTAGTGAGACCTGGGCAGTGAAGGAGGAGGATATTCGTCGGCTCAGACGTACAGAAATGACAATGATTAGGTGGATGCGTAGTGCGTCCCTGCGTCCAAGGTCTGGGGGGGCTGGGTTTACGATGGAAGAGTTGAGAGGTAGGATGGGACTGGAGTGTATTGGTGTTGTGATGAGGAGAGGTAGATTGAGATGGTTTGGACATGTGGAGAGGATGGGGGATGATAATTGGATGAGGAAGGCGAGAAGTGCTAATATTTTGGGGTGGGGTATGAGGGTAGACCGAGAAAGACATGGGACGAGGTCATTAAATGTGACCTCAGGGTCAAGGGACTGAACAGGGAGGTTGCACTGGATCGTGCAGCATGGAGAGCCACCACTAGGTGACCAAAGCCTACGCATGCAAGCATGTTGGAGCCTTTAATAATGAAACTATGAAACGAAACGTAGTCTTTGAGCAGATTTCCTAATTGTGGAAAAGTTTTATTTTTATATGTTAGATGTTTTTCAGAAGCATTTCTATAATATTCTCTTCTTAAATATCGAGCTTTAATTATAAAGAATATGCATTTAGTGCAAGACAAGAATGTATGCATGATGTATGTTATACAGTAATGGCTCGCTGTTGTTTTATGTCTGCCTGATTTTTTTTTTTTTTTTTTTATGGAAAGTAATATCCGGTCCCATTTTCATGATTCGTCAAAATGTAAGAATTCATTCATTTATTCATCATCCAATCCTACATTGCCCCATGAGGAGCGTAGGAGCCCGGGGATAGGCAAGTTGGTCCTGACATTTAAGAAGAGAGTGACCAGCCTTACTCATCCCCGAGTGGCATTACGTGAGGAATCAACCCCAACAATCCCTTGGAATTAAACCTTCACCGGCTCAATCCGATTGGAGCATCGTAATTATTCACTAAACCACCAGGCGCTATAATTTGGTTATATGGTTACCACCCAGCGTAGTAAATGGTTTCCTGGTGTACAGGAAACCATTTGGCTTGTCACTCACTGTAGTCATCCATAGGCAGAAGGAAAAGGAAAGAATGAAGGAAAGAAAGAATAGGGAGTGTAAAGTCACCCGTAGGCAGAAGGAAAAGGAAAGAATGAAGGAAAGAAAGAATAGGGAGTGTAAAGTCACTCGTAGGCAGAAGGACAAGGAATGAAAAACAGAAGAAGATGGAAGTAAAGAAGGATGAAGGAGAGGAAAGGGCAGACACCCGAGAGCAGCACTACATCGAGTAAGTGGATGGTGAGAGCCCCCACCTAGAAATTCAACTTTATTATGAACAACACTCATTTCCTGCAAAAGCAGGATCATGCAAGGTGTGCGATGCTTTATCAGAAAGCTATGTAGCTGTAGCCTTACTTTCACTTACTTCTGTAATCCTGCTTTGTTGTTTCAGTGTAGGTAGGGTTTTAACAGAAATTATACTCATTTACCTGTGTATTGTATGGGACTTGGTTTTCAAGGTTATTATTCCCAATATATGACTGCGCCTTTTCTACTGGATTTACAGAGAAATAAAATGAAATGTTATAATGCAAAAGTCATTAAAACAATTCAGTACTTTCATAACACAGAAGTTTGGGGACTCATTCAGTCAGTTGGAGGTCAGCCTGTTTGCACCGGGAACTGCAATGGGGACCTGGATTGGTGAACAGTTAACTACATGTTGAAGTCTGGTGAATGTTTGCTGGGGGCTTTCCTTGTCAGTCACACTAGGAGTTTCCCGCAGCATCATAGGGTGACAACACTGAGGCCCGGTAGAAGGAGCGAAAAGAGGCTCTGAGGGTGTGATTTTTAAAAATACTTTATGCATCTGACCCTGATATAAGCTTTATAGCTCAAAAGCTAAGGCCACAGCAGTCCTCCAATGTCTTCATTTTGGCACTAACACCCACCATTCATACTTAATTCATGTCAGGGCTCCCTCATACAGGACTAGTGTACTGGTATTAGTGGGGGTATTTTTATATTATGTCGGCGGGTCCTACGGCAGATCATTGAGGTTTATTTTACTGCAGGTCAAATACCTGTTTTCTGCCTGTCTTTATCTTCAAACCCCTTCTTTCCCCACTGACTCACACCTTGATCCTCCCATAAGAGATAGTACGTGTGAGATGAGGGAAGAAGAGAGGAGAGGAAGATTGTGGGAGTGAGATGAGGGATGAAGAGAGGAGGGGGAGAAGGTAGGAATAAGGTGAGGGGAAAAAGACAGAAAGGAAGCGAGAGAGAGAGAGAGAGAGAGAGAGAGAGAGGGAGAGAGAGAGAGCGAAGAGAAAAAAAGTAAAGAGAGGAGTGGAGAGGAGAGAGGAGATAGAGGGGGTGAGTGGGAGAAGGGGTGAAAGAGGAATTAAGGAAAGAAAAAGGAGGAAGGGAAGAGAGCTTTGAGATGGAAGCTGAGAGGAAGGCAGGAGAGAAAGAGAAAGAGAGGAGGGACGGAAGGAGAGAGGGACGAAAGAAGAGGAAGGACAGAATAATCTATAATGCATTTGGGTGGTAAGGCATCTATAGGTAGGTAGGTAGGGAAGGCACAAGTCACAGGTGGTGGAGGAAAATTGGATGTGGTGGGTGCCAAGAAGCGACTGATATGTGGTGTGGACTACGACAGTACTGGATGGAGGGACAGTGGAATCAGTAGGTGCTCTGAAGACTGTATGAAATCTGACAGAGTTGATGGGGTCAGATTTGTCCCAGAAGCTCGGTGTGGGGGGAAAATAGCGTGGGCTGGGTTGACTGGATTAAGTGCAACGGGATGGGATGGAGCTGAGTGGCAGGGCAGGGTGGTACGATTACGTCCTGTGAAATTAGGCGATGTATGATGGGGAGTTTTCGCGGTTTAAACAGATCTCGGTTTACCCTTGAAATTTCAGTTCGTGTGTGTGTGTGTGTGTGTGTGTGTGTGTGCTGAGGGAGGTAAAAAAAAGGTTGGGTGGGGGTTAGAAGTAAGTGGGAGAGACTAGGATGATGGTGGGTGGAAGGTCAGGTCCGCAAAAGTATACCATGAGGAGGAGTGTTTGGGGGGGTGGACTTGTAAAGTCTGGCGATGGTTTGATTCAAGATTTTGTCCGGGAAGAAGAATATTAATAAGAATAAGAATGTAAGAATGCCCTGCTCTTGTATACCAGGTGTGTGTGTATATATATATATATATATATATATATATATACAGGGTGTAACGCGACGTATGACAAAAACTTACACCAATGATCTATCATGTAATTTTGAGTATATTTTGTTCTATAAACATATGCTTTCTGCGACCCCAGTTCAGTACCCAGCATTCGGCTGTTTTGTGTAAAAGCTTCGTCTCTTGCATGTGCCATTGGGTGAGAGCTTGGCAGGGCGACGGGAGACGAGTATTATTAGCTTATACTGTACTATACATGAAAATCCCATATCCTATCAGTACACACGAGTTTTAAGAAGAAACTTTACGTAGTCTATTGATTCTTCAACATCGTCATGCATTCATGCAATTCTTTTGCACAAATCGACTGTAATTAAGGATTAAATTCGAATTTTATGTCTTGCAAGGGATAGAGAGGGAGGGAGGACAGGCTGGTGTGTTGTGCCAGTTATGTAATAATTGGTTTGTAGGATGTTGCTACCAGCATTATCATAACACCCACAGCTCATTCAGTGAAAAAACGTTATTCTAAAGGGAGATTAGCCTCACTTTAAGTCAGGAAGAATATTACTTATCACAATTTTTCTGCTGCAAGTAAGCGTGGCGCCCTTGGGTATCTCCACCTGTGTTCCTTTCTGCAGCACTGGCATTACCATCGCAGAACCCGTAAAAAAAAATACGCGATATCTGCATATTCTTCATTGCTGTACGTACGTAGCATGCTGTTTCATGAACATGTGAAGCTGAACCCGGTGAACAACAGAATGCGGAGAACAGTATTTGAAGTGTGTACCTCCCCTGCAAATGTTCCCGTTCAAATGACAGTGGACGCAGGGTTGCCAAGTCCATATCAATCTCGCTAGTGTAGTCCTGAAAACTTGCTAGAATGTCGCTAGATAATAAACACTGCAAAACATCGCTAGAAAATAAGATAAAATCTTTAGAGTATCACCTAAAAATGGCAAAAATATCCAGAATGTAGCTAGATATTATGTTGCCGGACGTTAGTGCCGCAAGTAGAAGCAAAAAATAGGTCTAGTTGCATAGGCGTTACATTGGCAATCCTGTATCTCTGTTTCACGTAATCATATGAAAAAAATGGTGCCACGTTTACTTGCAGCAGAAAAATTGTAATGAATAATAATATTACTCCTGATTTAAAGTGAGGCTAGTCACTCAGTACAGTAATGTTCTTTCACTGAATGAGCTGTGGGTGTTATGATAATGCTGGTAGCAACATCCTACAAACCAATTATTACATAACTGGCACAACACACCAGCCTGTCCTCCCTCCCTCTCTATCCCTTGCAAGCCATAAAATTCGAATTTAATCCTTAATTACAGTCGATTTGTGCAAAAGAATTGCATGAATGCATGACTTGATGTTAAAGAATCAATAGACTACGTAAAGTTTCTTCTTAAAACTCGTGTGTACTGATAGGATATGGGATTTTCATGTATAGTACAGTATAAGCTAATAATACTCGTCTCCCGTCGCCCTGCCAAGCTCTCACCCAATGGCACATGCAAGAGACGAAGCTTTTACACAAAACAGCCGAATGCTGGGTACTGAACTGGGGTCGCAGAGAGCATATGTTTATAGAACAAAATATACTCAAAATTACATGATAGATCATTGGTGTAAGTTTTTGTCATACGTCGCGTTACACCCTGTATATATATATATATATATATATATATATATATATATATATATATATATATATATATATATATATATATATATATAATGTGTTTGGGTTCAGGTATCTACTTGTATTTTCTTCTGCTCACAGTTCCATTTATTTCTATTTCCGTGATCCTTCTCATAATCAGTTGCCTCTCTCATAATCAGTCTCGCTCCCTCTGGTAGCGGACACACAACCTCTACTTCCTATCATTTCCTGCTAACTTGAATTGTTCATCTTCCCTGTCTGTCCTTCCCTTCCTCTCCTGCAACACCTCGCTATCTCTTCCTTGCGTTGAAGCGTCTTTTTATCATTTTATTATCACAGCTTCCCTCCTTCTTGCTACCCTTCCATTCCTACTCCACCTGTCGCTCTATAATCACTCATATTTTCGTTGTTTCCTGGTGACACTATTCCGTTACGTAACCAGAATTTTTCCTGTCGCTGGATATAGTTTCTTGTATTTTCTTCTGTAACATAATTTTCCTTAATATCATATTCATCCAGTAATGTTATCCCTCTGCGTCAGACCTTCCTTCTCATAGTCTTGTAACGCAACTACAGACTCAGATCTTACATTTCCTTGCCTTTCCCTACCACCAAGAACAAACCGTAACCCACCACACCTTCCCCATTTTAACCGCAGTCTATTTGTCATCATCACAAACGCAGTGGCGCGGCGCCCCCCATTGTTAGTGTCAGTAATATCCCAGGGTGTGGCAGCATTACCCAGTGGCGCGGCGCCCCCCATTGTTAGTGTCAGTAATATCCCAGGGTGTGGCAGCATCACCCAGTGGCGCGGCGCCCCCCATTGTTAGTGTCAGTAATATCCCAGGGTGTGGCAGCATCACCCAGTGGCGCGGCGCCCCCCATTGTTAGTGTCAGTAATATCCCAGGGTGTGGCA
Organism: Coenobita brevimanus; assembly: GCF_032717465.1. Taxonomy (NCBI): domain Eukaryota; kingdom Metazoa; phylum Arthropoda; class Malacostraca; order Decapoda; family Coenobitidae; genus Coenobita; species Coenobita brevimanus. The sequence continues at coordinate 8,990,932 of NC_137062.1, read as the reverse complement.
GCATCACCCAGTGGCGCGGCGCCCCCCATTGTTAGTGTCAGTAATATCCCAGGGTGTGGCAGCATCACCCAGTTAATGCCGCCATCACACTATGTTGACAGGTCTTCTTAATTAAATAGCTCAGTCCCAAATTCGTTGCTCAGATAATGACCCAGTATCACCTCGTCATTAAAACCATACAGGTGTTTAACTGTTAACACACAAGTGACATACAGCTCCACGCTCGCCTACATAATGGCCATTTTGTGGCCCTGAATCGTAAGTGACATTTATTTCTCTTTGTTTCGATGGGGTAAATGTAACGAATTGTAACTCCTTTTACAAAACAGATTTCTACTAAGGAACTGAAATGAAAACACTATACTTCATTCTTGATGTTATTATTGTCTTGGTAATTATCATAATGAAACAACGGTACAATATGAAAATGACGGTTGCCAATCCTTCAACAATACATACCATATGGTAATAACATGAAGACTCCTTATTATTTTGAAATATAGCTCCATCATAAATGTACTATTCCAGCAATATTACAATCATCATTATCGTGGAATGTATTAAATTGAATTATTTCACTCGTGTGGGGACTATTCTCTGGTAGTGATTTATAAAAAAAAAAAAAAAAAAAAAAACGAAAAAATAAAACAAGAACATGAAAGGCCTTGGGTAGACAAAAGAGTGATTAGCGTGGCCTGGTTGTGGATGCCTCAAAAATGCTATGGTGAAGATGATTATTTACGAAAGCTGAGGGAATGAATGAGTTGCTTGCGTTCCTGTTGTACGCTTTCTGCCGCCACCCCATTGGCGACGGTAACAGCCAGTGTGTATTAATATGATCATTAGTATTAGCCTAGTGTTAATATTTTGTATCTTTCATTATTGGCTGGGACTAAACTGACACACATATAGTGTTTGGTATTGTTTCAGTAATTCTCATTGTTCGATATCGATGCGGTCATGAGTCGGTATGATCCAATAGTACTGGTATAACGGCACAACTGTAATTACTTTTGTTCGGATAATATAATTAACCAAATGTATAAGCAAAAAAATCTCAGTAAGGCTCCCGGCATGCATCTGTACACACAGGTAGCTGGATGCATGCAGAGTAGGATATGCTGTGTCAGTGCTGCTTCAAACGAGCAAAGATAGCAAGCAGGATTAGTTACTATCACACGCTGCTCACCACTGTTCCTGTACAACGTTGGAAGTAAATTATAAGCAAAATTCGTGAAATTTACTCTCAGCCTGTATGAACTGAAAACAGTAAGTAACAAGAGTCAGAAGAATATTGGTGACCCATTTTTTTAAACCACTATATTTTGCAGCGCCTGTCATTTTACTGTAGCTACTTTTCAAAACAAAGTACACTAATTTGCACTCACCGAAAAATTACAGGATGATTGGCGATTAATATTGATTAACTTTCATATATCCGGTTTATTGCAAGAATATGCAGATGTGAATTTAGTTTACATTTTATCTTACGCATAGTAAGTGCACAAATGGTGTGAAAGTATGTTTTTTATGTCTGTGGGCGATACTGACAGCGAATGAATATCACAAGAAGGAGGAAATAATGAAGATGTATCAGTATCCGTCTCCTTTGATAAAATGGCGAGTGATATCATATCAGTAATTCCACAAGAATGAACTTATTACTCTGTGTTTATCACATCAGTTTAAATAACATCCTCTCTCTCTCTCTCTCTCTCTCTCTCTCTCTCTCTCTCTCTCTCTCTCTCTCCATATCCGTCCTTTTCCTTTGTTAAGCACAACACGCAGTACATACGTGGACAATATTATTTCCCTTCTGCTCGAAGGTTAAAACAATCAGTTAAGTCTGAAGTCTTGTGTCGAGGGTGCAGGTTTCCGAGGCTAAGCTGTCGTCATCCTGAACATTTAACAGTAGATCAACTACGCCACTGGAATTGTTATGACTGCATAGAACAATCCTGCTTCCCATTCAAAAAGTAGGGCTATCTAGCAGCAGCAGCAGCAGCAGCAGCTGTCTTTTGTACCCTAAACTATACCAGTTAATTACTGGATGTATTGAAAAGTGTATATTGCATATTCCAAAGTGGGAAATAGTGTTATAATGATGATAATGGTGTGATATTGATGGTGATGGTTATGGTGAGATGTATCGTAATAAAAAAAAGTGTATTTCGTAAACACACTGTATTGCAAAAAAAAAAAAAGAAAAGAAAAGAAAAGGGAAAACTCGGCTGACGTCCACAACCAATTCCGGTCCTGAAAGGTGGGGCAGGTGGGGCATCAGCAGCCACCATTTGCAAAAATAAGTGCCACAGTACAAATGGAGTCCCGTTGTTCATGGCGGAGGGGTTGTGGACTGGAGAGAGAGAGAGAGAGAGAGATGGTCTATATGGACATTGGTGGAAGGAGAGACTGGACTCGTGCCCACCATCCTATCTTCCTATATTTTCTCCATTATCTCCTATAACCTTTCCCAGCCATGTGGCTCTCTGGTTATGATAACACGTCCCATAACTCTTCCTCCCTCACCTCTCTTAATCTCACACCAGGCCAACAAATACCAAAAAAATGTATACTGGTGCGACTGGCAAATGCTTATAACAGAGTTGTGAATAGTGAGTATATTAACATGCAGACGTTGTGTACATCCTTTTCATGTAGACAGTTTGTAGGCTGCATTATTAACACAAAAATAATTACTACAAAGTCATATTAAAAGAAACGGCATGGGAGGGTCGTTAGGGTGTCTGCTAACATTATTACGTCCTAAGTGAGTGAAACCAAACATTTGTGCCAACAGTCCGTGGCAGCAGTATTGCCTAAAGCTTTGTGTTGACCCTGCGATAATTCATTTGTCAGAGTTGATTGTACCAGTTTGTTTTGCTTAGATATTTCTCATCCGACGATTGCTTTGTAAGCCACATTGCATCTTTGTATGTAGTAATATTATGGGACACACACACACACACACACACACACACACACACAATCAGTGGGAGTGCTACAGGAAACAGCAGGTAAGGCTTGGTGTGTCGACGGTTGGTAGGGATGAGTCACACAATCATCCTTGATTTACAGTACCTGTTATTATTATTTACTTGTTACACCACCACTTTACCAGCAATATTTGGTGATAACTAATTGAAGTTTTATGAGAGCTGTCCGAGTTTTTACTCGTGGCACGGACAATGTCTCATGCATATTTTGCTGTTACTATGGAAGCAGGAATTAATTCAGCGTAATGGAAAATTAACATGGACAAGTTGAGTGAAAGCGAGAAAAGCCGGGAAGGGTTGAAAGCAAGAAAGAAAGAGTGAATATAGGACGCGATATTAATAAAGACCGTGTATTGAAAAACAACGAAACAGACAAAGCAAAAGAGTGGGAAAACGAACACCAAATGTACCCTCCACCAGTATTCAGAATTGAGGGGATAAAAACGACGGGAAAAAGGTTGACCCAAACAAATATCACGTCGGAGAACTAAAAATATCTAAAGACAAAAATGTTAATGGATGTAGTGAAGTGCTGACATACAAATTATTTTGAAAATCTAGTGAGAGAGAGATTTGGTAAGTGAGGTTGGTAGAGTGGAGGAGTTGAGTAGGTGGGGAGGAGCAGGTGACGTGGGTAGCGAGATGAAAAGGAGAAGGGAAATGCAGGTTAAATAGTAAGGAAGAAATGGGAGTGAGAGGTGAAAAGGAAGGGTGATAATGGTAGTATGGGGGCAAGAGAGGGAGAAGGGGTTTTGATGATGGCATATGTGAGTGGGAGGGGGCCTTAATGGTGTTGGGAGGGGGAGGGCAGAAAGAGGAACAGGAATTCTTCACTGAGTTGCTTATTTCTTCTTATCTTGGTCAGCTTTCCTCCTTCCCGCTCTTCTTTCTTCTCTTCATCAGTTTAGCATTGCATTTTTCATAAGTATTTCTCATCTTGGGAGCTTTCCAAGCTGGGAGGAGGAGGAAGGTGAGAAGGGAGGAAGAGGTCAGAAGGATGGAAGTAGTGGAAGCAACAAAGAAAGTCAAAATGGAGAAAGCCCCAGGAATTGATGAAGTGTTTGGTGAAATGATGAAGCATGGGGGAGAGATAGTAGAATAAGGGATATGCAAGATGTGCATATTGGCCTGGGAGGAAGGTAGAATCATGGAGAATTGGAAGTCAGGTATAATTGTTCACTGTACACAAGAAAGGGGAAAAAGAAGTGTGTGGTAATCATAGGGGCATTTATCTTCATAGTTTAATATGAAAAATATATGTTAGGATACTTATTGACAGAGACAGGAAATGACAGAGGTATTAATTGGAGAAGAACAAGGAGGTATTAGGAAAGAAAGTCGTTGTGTAGCTCAGATATTCATCCTTAGATCTTTAGTGGAAAAGTTCCTAGAGAAGGAAAAGAAATTGTATGCGGCTTTCATTGCTTTGAAGAAAGCATATGACAGAGCGGATAGACAAGGAATGTGGAAAATATTAAGATTATTGGCAGTAAATGAGAAGGTGCTGAATGCAATGAAAAGTGTATATGAGGGTGCTAAGGCTGCAGTGCGTTGGATAGCGAACTGAGTGAAATTTTCTATCTGAATGTTGGATTGAAACAGGCATATGTCATGCCTCCAAGGCTGTTCAGTCTGTAATGATGGGGATATTAAAAATGTACAAGGTAGGGTGGTGAATGTTGGAGAGGCCCTAAAGAGAGAGGGCAGCTTTTGGAAGCTTTCTGTACTGTTGTTCGCAGATGATGCTGTGTTGTTAAGTGAAGACGACGGGGAACTGCAAGACTTAGTGAACGAGTCTGAGAGAGTGTGTAAGAAACGGAATCCAAAGATAAATGTAGGGAAGAGTCAAGTTATGGTCTTCGAGAGAAATGTTGTCACTGAATGTGCAGTGAGGTTGGATGATGAGCCAATGGAAAATTTGAGTACATTTAAGTACATGGGTAGTGTGATGAGTAAGGATGGAAGTTTGGAGGATGAAGTGCTTGAAAAGTTGCAACAAAGAAGAAAGGGTGCTGGTTCTTTGGAAGCAATGATAAGAAATGTGGAAGTGAGCACAGAAGTCACGATTCAAGAGTGAGGGCAGTGGAAATGAGTTATTTCAGAGGAGCATGTGGAGTTACATGGAGAGACAGGCTGACAAATAAGAAAATGAAGGAGAGTTGTGGTGTGGATGTGGATGCGATAGAAAGCGCGAGAAGATATACAATGAGGTGGTTTGGCCATGTGGAGAGAATGGAGAGTGAGCGACTTCAAGGAGAGTGTATTGAACCAGGTGGATGGGGGAGAGGAAGGGGGAGGCCGAAGATGAGATGGAGGGGTGGAGTTGAAAGGTATAGGAGAGAGGGGAGTCTGGGCTGGGGGGAGGGCAGTGAAATGGCAGAGGACACGGCGATTTGTTTGTGGCCACCAAACTCAGGACAAATAGATAGTTTTTCATACTGTATCACACTCAACACTTGAGGTCCTTTTGTGTTCACTGTCGCGTCACTTTATCTGAACATTAACAGTTGTTTTCCTGCATTTTTTTTTGCCTGTTGTTGCTTCTACAGGTACAGTCAGTATTTCTGCACTGCTAGTTTAACCAGTTTTGTTTTAGTGATTTTTTTCTTTTTCTTCTTTTTATAACTGTAGCCATGACTTTTCCCACTCCAATATAATCATTACCTTCAACTTACTCTTCCTTAACCATGAGTTACACGTTTTCTTTCAGATAATGTGGTTACATTTACTGTAGTCAGGATCTTTACTGCTTTCCTTTATTCCTAACCTGCCATTTACTTTTCCCTCACACAAAGCTCCATATCTCCGCAACTAATTTTCCCTGCTTTCCCTATAATTTTTGTTAACCTCCTCCACTCCTTTCATATTTTTGTAACACAATTTTTTTTTTCTTTAATAATTTTGTTACAGGCATAAGTATTACAGACTTGTTTAATTTCCTCTCTCTCATTTACTCTTTTCTACTTTCCAAAGCTTTGTATTTCTCCATTAGCCCTGCAAACATCAAATTTATCCATGCTTTTTTTTTTCTTTTTGTACCGGTTATTTTTTTTTTTCTTACCACTCTGTTACTCTAACGTAAAAGCATAAATTTCATAGGCTACTACGGCAGCAACACTTCTGTATATCTGCTGTAATTCTTTCCCTCTGTGTCCTCTCTCTCCTGTTATGCAGCACCCAGCAATATTTCCCTCCTGCCTCTCTCTCTTTTAGTAATTATCGACCTCTCACATGACCTCAGTTACAAAAGTACGCATTTCGGAAGAGCATTTCTGTACCGACTCAATTTTATCGGTTTATATATTTGCAACTGGTAAAGGATCAAAAAGTGAGGATGAAATATGTACGGAGAAGGACAACACAAAACACCCCGGTTATAACCTGGTATTCAATGGCATGAGTGTAATAGAAATACATTATGTGCATACGGTTTTGCTTGTGTGGCAGATTCAAGATTTGGGAGACGTACATGAAGTAAGGATGATTTTATGACCCATATCAGTAAGCAAGCTGTTTGTCTTCGTTGTTGTCCTGGATTTGCCTTCCTTTGCTCGCTTTTCTCTTTCTTTCCACTTCCCCCAAGAGGGGAAGGGGTTTACTATGTCTACCCTACCCAGCTCCTCACTCCCTTATGGAGGGGGGGGGGCGGCTCTGACAATACCCTGATTGCAATACGGAGTGACTCCCAGACTGACCGCCGCCAGACCCGAACCCCGCAAGACATTACCAGTAATATTAATAATGCTTTATGTGTGTGGCTTCATGCTCTAGGTGCAGCTTCTCTGGCAAGTATCAATCCTTTAATTATCGGGAAGGTGGTTGATGGCTGTGCTGGCGAGGTTGAACGAGTTACAAAACTTGCTGATGGGGAGCTAATTACCTCGCGCAGACGGAGTCTGGCGAAGTATTGTTTTTGGTCGTTTATTTGTTTGTTTGTTTTTCAGCAACATTACGGAAAAACGGCTAAATGAGATTACATGAAACTTTCAGGATATGTGGGCACTGGTCCCAAAGAAAGCAATTAAACTTTAGAGGTAATCAAGTGATCTTGAATGGTAAAAATCAAGGTCACGGATTTTCAAAGGACTTTAACATGAAACCAATGGAAGACAGAGATATTTACTTTCATGAAAATAAGGAACTCGTAATATGGGCTTTCATTTAGCACCAAGACCTTTGACCTCGAGTGACTCTGAAAGGTCAAACGCATGATCACGAATTTTCAGAGGGTGTAACTTGAAAACATTTGCACCATTACCTTGGATCTTAACTGTGTACCACTCTGGGATTAAATGGCAGTTTCGACTCAGTATTTAACAGCAACAAATCAACTACTGTCGGGCAAGGTTTGCTGTGCCTGGCACCACTTGTTAAGACTATGAATGTCTCACAGGTTAAACACTTGTTCAGACTAAGTAAATTTCATTGTTATGACGTCCAGCCAATGAACCCACACTTCATGAACTCCTGAAAGGGCGTTATCAGCTGCTGGAACCTCATGGGAAGGAGAAGGACATCATACAGGAACTTGCTCAGGATGATGTTGTTGATGCTAAGTTTATTACTCGTTTTTCAGAAGGCGTGAGGGCAAGGACCGCTGTTCTTGTGTTGACTTTAGGCAAACCTAATCTCCCAGATCTTTATTAAAGTTTGTTATGAAATTGTTTATATCAGGCCTGATGTTTCTAACCCCCTTTACTGCCCCAAATGTCAAATTTATGGACATGGTATAAAGACATGTCAGGCTACTGTCTCCGTGTGTTGCAGTGTGCAGGTACCAGTCATGATGCGGACGACTGTACTTCCAGGACTGAGTGTTTTTTCTCTTCAAAGGTGCTTACTCCACTTCTTCAAGGGACTGTCAACGTGGAAGTAGGAGAAAGAGGTCAGTGTGGTGAAGGCAACAGAGGGTACCTCCTAATATGAAAGTAGGAAGAAGGTGAGGGCGTTTCATGCAACTCCCACGCTGAATATGTCCTATGCTTCAGCGTTGATGTCCCGTCCTGTGATGTGCTCTGTCGAGACAGAATGACCTTGTGCATGTTACTCGTGCCTCTGAGCGTCCTCATCTTGGCCTCCTATCCGGTCCAACTCTGTCACTGACGTCTGTGTATCAACCTCATACTGTCATGCTGCTACTGCATCTCAGTCAGTATGACATAAACTTAAGTCTGACAAGTCTGGCAGCCTTAATCTTACCACCTTAACAAACATTCACGTCTTCATGTACTTCCTCTACCTGCATCAGAACTTAAAAGAGGGTGAGATCCCCTGGGTCCCTTCTCCACAGGGGTAGGCTAGACCTTAGAGCTCCCGGGGAGCACCTGACATGTGCTCTCTCTCTCTCTCTCTCTCTCTCTCTCTCTCTCTCTCTGTATATATATATATATATATATATATATATATATATATATATATATATATATATATATATATATGAAAATAATATTCTGCAGTTGGTAGACCACCAGCTAGACCAGGTTTTTAGGAAGGACTGGATTCCCCAGCCTCCCAAGGGGGGAAAGGGGCTGTGGTGAATGCAAGTTTTTACCTAAGAACACTCAATATTTACGTAGCAAAAGACTTCCATCCGTACTATGTCTTGGGTAGGACAGGACCCGAAGGCTGTCCCTGTCCCTGGCAACACTTACTTCCATAGCCATAGATTTTTTCCTCCAAGGAAAACTATATTTGCATACTGGTAAATTTCCGCCCAAACCAATTTACAGGCAGACTGTAACTCCCTTTTCCTCACGATTGAGGGCCTGGGGCAGTGCCGCTATGCACAGCTATGTTTTTTACTTCGTATAACCAAATCTTGCACAACGGCAGATTTCTACACTGACTTAGTTTTAGTCATTGTGAAACTCCCGTATGTCCACCCCCACCAATGAGAAATATAATATTCTCCTAGAATTTAAGCCTACTTCAGAGGTGCGGCTATCTAATGTTTCCTTTGGCTCTTAATAGGGTTAATTGTTTTATTGTTTGTATTTGCTTTGATCCTCTACGTTTCAAACATTCTCCTGCTCTGGAATAACAATGCACAGTTATAGTGTGCTTGTTTACACTTTTCATCCCGATCTTTATTCCTCTTATCCCGTTTGCTCAATCCTTTTGGTGTTTTTTTTTTCCAGCATTTGTTTTGTTCTGTTGGCAGGTTTAACGTGTGTGTGTGTGTGTGTGTGTGTGTGTGTGATCTATTCTCTCTCTCTCTCTCTCTCTCTCCACCACTAATCCCACACTTCAAACAACCTCCGCTGCTTTTACAACTCATAATCATGTTGTATGTAGGCGGTCCTCGAGGCTGGCGTCAACAGTTTGTATGCAAATGTTACGCCGCTGTCGCCACAACTAGTTAAGATAACACCTGTAATTTGCCTCTAAGTTTAGTAATCTGCTCCATAACTCAAAGTCGTTCATGTAAATTTTGTCTGGATTTCAGGGGAGAGGCGCCTGTTGACTTGAGACAGCGTGATTTCACAACAAAGTCATTTACAAACAATTGATGGCAACCATAATTAAGTATTTAACTAGATCAGTATGGGGACTTGTTCCGTCTCCACAATAATTCTTTCTTATCCTCCACAGCATGGTTCCACTCTTTGTAGCGTCTTGTACCATCACTGCCTCACCTTCCTCCACAATTAGTTCTTTCACCTCTACCCTCTCCCTTCACCACCGTATCACTGCATCACCTCACCGCCACCACATGACTACTCTCCCTCCCTTCTCCACACCATAACCCACCACCATATCACTTCAGTACCTCCCTCCACATCCAGAGCATTGCACTCAGTCTTCAACACCATAAAACCATTCTTCACAGCACCATCTCCACATCTTCCATGACCCCTCCCTTCACACCTACCTAGGAGGAGGGCAGGAGAGATGCACGGCATAGACTGTAAAACAAGAGATCATGTTGTTGTTGTTGCTGCTGCTGCTGCTGCAACTCCATTCTCATCTGTACGAGGACCCACTGGACGGAAGGATACCAGCTACCTCAACCATTTGCTCACAGATATCTTTTTATTAAAGTTAAACTGAAGACTTGTCTGTGCTGTAGTAGTGTAGTGTGTGAGGTGGTAGTGTTTAAGGTCCAGGTTAGGAGGTTAGGACAACGTGGTTGGCCCACAAACTTTCCAGTTCCTGTGTCTTTCATACTTTCCCAAAATTCTTTCCTCTCTCCTTTCCATCTTCGTTACTTGACGTTATAAAGTAAAACTAATATATACAAAGCAAAACAAGTGAAATGGAAGATAATAGCAAAAGGATTCGAGTATTACGATGCATATTTGAAGGAAAGGGAGGTAAAGAAGAAGACATGAAAGTCAAAGGGTACAGTGCATTCAGACGATTTTGTATGGCTTTGTATTAGAAGATAGTGTTATTTAACTCTTTTAGTGTGTGAGAGTTTTATTCACTTTAATATAATTGTCTGGTTACACCAAGAACAAGATGTAACAAGAAAGTACAATAAGAGAGTGCGGTACCCACGCACACCAGCTGGCCTCAGGACCAAATATCTGACTGTGCCATGTGGCCTTAACCTTCGACATATTATTCACAAGATCATATTACTCCATCCTTGCCTGACCTTATATTTTTCCACCAACCTTTGTTCAGACAAGATTAAAACTGAAATGCCTTTTTCCAGTTTACTTGACCTTTGACCTGTTCGTGTTGCTTCGACTTTTGGCTGATTGTTTTCAAAAACTCTTTATCGTGGCTTAAATTTCAACCCTTCCACAAAACACAGTATATATCGGATAAAAACTATTTAGGGTGACTTTACCATGTGACACTGACCTGTCACCTATCGTTCTCAACTACCGTAAGTCATCATTTTGAGTGATCCTCAGGTTATCCTCCATGTTTGATTGAAATTAGTTCAAAGCTGTTTTGTTCACACAGATACAATAGTCGAAATTTGACCTTGCCCCCGTAACCTTTACTTTTGATGATTGTTCTCGAAATTGAAGCCCTTCATTTTTGCCTGACTCTAAACACTTGCACCAGGTTTGGTTCCAAGTCGATAAAACTGTTAAATTGACCCTGCCATGTGACCTTGAACTTTGACCTAGCCCTGTGACCCTGACCTGTGATTGATAGGCCACCAAACAGAATCATTTCTTCCTGTATATCCTAAACATTTACACAAACTTTTGTCTGATTCCAATAAAAACCGTTTAAGCTGACCTCACCATACGATTTTGACCTTTTCCCTACTTTTATAAAACCAATATAAAGCTTACTTCCTGGCTGACCCCCAGTCCTGACACCAAATATAGTTAAAATCGTGTCATAACTGAGATATTCAAACACACACACACACACACACACACACACACACACACACACACACACACACACACACACACACACACACACACACACACACACAAACACACACACACACACACACACACACACACACACAAGGTTCAAATTTTGATCTTGCTCAGTAACCTTGATTTTTGACTGGTTGTTTTCAGAATCAAATCAATGTTTTTCCCCAGGTTTGGCCTATTGATTGAAAACTATTTATGTTGATGTGGCAGCATCATACTTTGACTGAGAGCTGTGACCATGACGTTCAGTCTACTATTCTCTGTAACGATGGGCTTAATTAGTGTTTACCTCTTAATTTCTCTCTGTTTGTCTTGGTCGGATAAAAAGTGTTTTTTTTTTCCACACACACACACACACACACACACACACACACACACACACACACACACACACACAAACCGCTATTGCTTCGCGAGTGGTAGTGTACATGTATGTCATGGAATTGAAGGCAGCGAACTGAAATAGACGAAGAAAAGTTGTTATACCTGTTGACTGCTTGCTGATCATTTAGGCAGATTTAGTATCACTGTTTACAATATTATCACTGTAATGAAACCTTCCACTGGTCAGATGTGTTAGGCCATGCCATTGTGTAAATGACCATTTTATAAATAGGCAGTATTTATCAGCGTCATGGGCTTCTGGTTGGATGCTGCTTTGTGTTTGAGTAAACATTTAACAGATATGCAACCCATCCTATGTTATTGCGACAAAAACCTGCATTGTTGCCTGCACTTCATCAAACAAAACACAGGGATAACATCTCATATCAGTTATGTAATTAATGTAACAACGTTTTATCAGTACAGGATAATTGTTCTATGTTTCACAAAGTTAATGTAAGCTGCTGTAATTTATAATACTTTTATAAGTTTCCTGTAATCATGTTATGTAAAATAGTATAAAATGTGATGTTGGGTTGATACATATGAGTCTTGTGTGTGTAAATGACTCCATATCTGGGTCATGGAAGCATAAAGTTTGTGTATAAGACTAGGGGAGCATCGGTGCTGATATTACTGACTTCACTGCCATTACGCATCCCAAGATTTGTCTTTGCACCTCTCAAGAAAAAGAGGTTAGACAATTTCCTTCAGCTCCCGCTACTGTGAAGACTTTTTATATTTAATATTTGCGACCGACACAGGATCATGGTGAACGAATAAAAGACCATATATAATGAAGGGGTGAGACAATCTCCACCAACGTCTTATTACGATATAACTTGACGATGTTACTTAGCATTGGAAACACCCCTACAACTGAAGTGGTAAGCTGCAACATCTAGTGCTTTTGAGAGAGAAAGAGAGAGAGAGAGAGAGATGTAATGATGTGGAATACTTAGGATTCTCTCTCTCTATGTCTGTCTGTCTGTCTGTCTGTCTGTCTGTGTGCCCATACAGGTGTATATCATATACTGTATGCCGTCAATGTCTGTGAGGGGAGGGTGTTTACCTCCAGTACCCACCACCATTATACACTGTGCTAGCAATACAGGTTTGGTACTGTCACCCACGGTCAGATTCACTCAGACTATTTCTGTCAGTGTTTGCCAGTTAACTCCGGTCAGTTCAGTGTTGATTCATTAGGTACAGCACAGGCACAGGCTGGCCCAATTACAACCAGGCACACCACGTAAAGTACATCCAGAACTTTCACATTTAATCCATATTTCAAATTATTTTATTTCTATTTTGTACCAGGCAGATCTGTTCATGCCAATAGCGACAAGGTAAGTCAGTCAAGGTCCTTCTCATCAGCTCTGGCCCGGCCAGGTCAGTTCAAGGCCATTTGCTTCCAGAAAGGTCTATCAGTTCCAGCTAAGACTATTGAAGGCCTTAGGATCAGCCGCAGTGGCTGAGTGGTTAGCATCGCTAACTGCAAAGCTGCCGGCCCGTAAGCGCCAGGGTTAGTATCCTGGTGCGGGCAGGTGGCATCACTGGACTCAGGTGTGCATCCACCATTTGTGGGCTGGCAGGTAAAATGAGTACCTAGTGGAACACCTAGGGAAGGTAACTGTGGTAACCTGGATCATGCAGTGGCTCTGTAGCCCAGGATATTGGGTGAATAACTCGCCACTGGCTCAAAGGCTTATGTTATGGAGATGAGCACCGCGGCTAAGTCCAGCATGGCGCCTACCCCCACCTTTACTTTTACCTTTTTACATTATGTTGGGCCAACCAAACCCGTTCAGGTTCATAGACTTAAGCAGAGGTCGAGTTTAAGTCTACTGAAAGAACTTCATATATTACCACGTCAGTCCAGATAAGATGAGATCCATGACGGATGGACTGGATATGAAGGAGTAGGTGGAGTGGGTGGGAGTGCGGTGGATGGATAGGCAGGATGGGATCAGTACACCCTGTGAAGAAAAGGTGTTACATGAGGGATGACCTTGGCATTGGAAGGTGTAAGGGTCGTCTTCTAAGAGGCATTGTAGGCATCTTTTCCCTTGCAATTAATTATCCCTCTTCTACCCCATGGTCCTTTTAGTGTAAATTATTGGCCTGACATCGACACAGGTTGTCTTAGTAGCGTGGATGTAAGAAAAATGATGCTGTGGTGAAAATACATCGTTTTGTAAAAGGTGCTTCGATTCCTCCACAGCTACTTAGAACTGGCCAACAACCATAAGACTGGCATGGGGAGATGGGCGGGAATTCTATAGGTAAGAGAAGAAGAACTGGTTAGCTGGTGGTGGGTGATGGGGGAAGATGGAATGACTACACCCGGTAAAGATCTGCGTTGTATGAGGGGTGATATTGGCATAGGGAAGGTGTAAGTTTTATTTATTGGGGAGGGGATACCAAAATACTGTGGTAAGAAAAGAGCTGTGGAGTAAGAACCGAGGACAGTGAGAGGAGTGGGGCAGATGGAGATAAGCAAGAGGTAGGAGTGAGAGCAGAGAAGAGGAGAGAAGAAACAAGTGTTATAACAGGAAGGGAGATAAAAGAAAGGCGAGGGATAACAGGGTATGAGGGGAGAGTGAGGAATGGGGTAAGAAAAGAGGAGAGAAAATGGTGTAGATTAAGAGGGGAGGAAAGTAGAGTGGTAAGAGGAGAGGGAAAATGTGTGGATATAGAGATGAGGAAAGTAGAATGGTAAGAGGAGAGGAATGCATGGGAGTGGCAGGGTATGGGGCGTGATGGGACAGGGTGACGATCGACGTTGTGGGTGGACCGAAACAGCTGCTGCATTGGTTTAATTCAACGTTTTCTCCTTCCAAAACAAGAACATCGACTGTTGCCAAAATAATCAGTGACCTCGATAAATTGGGGTTTTGGTCAAGAGAAATGTTACTTAATTCACTGAGAAGCCCCGGAATATGAAAGGTTGATTCCAATCATCCAACACGGAATGCTGAAATTTACCTCAGAACCTGTTTATGCACAAACTCCATACAGGACAGCTTTTTTCAGCGTCCCATCAGCGACTGCCTTAATGCTGCCCGTTAGGTCATTATTCCAGTTATATCACCTTTCCTCTTCCTCAACTCAACCTCCTTTGCCTGTCACTACGAGGTTCTTGTTATGTTGAAAAAAAAAAAAAATCTAAGGGTAGCAAAAATGAAATAAAGTAAATGAACCGAAAGGATTAATGGTCATTGTTTGGGTTCATTCATTATCAGTACTAGTCGTTGACGAGGAACCTACACATGTTGGCGCAGTGCATCCTGGGTGGAGCAGCTGCGGTGTTCACCCAATAGCCAAATATCCACACATTTTCCCAAACAGTAATGAAACTTGTCCCAAATATTAATATTACTATAAATATCCGGAGTAACACACGAATGCTTACTTATCTATATTTAAAACTCTGAAGAGTAAAAGTGAGACCTACAAGATAAGACTACTTCAGACTTGGCTTAGTACATAAGAACATAAGAAGAGAGGATAACTGCAGTAGGCCGGTTGGCCCATGCTAGGTAGCTCCTAGATGAGTAACTGAACTACTAGAATGAGATAAGGATAGCAAAGAAGAAGGCTGTCCCTCGCCCTCCAAACCCTCCAGCCGAAGCCGGCAGGAAAAAGTCAGAAAGAACACCACGCCGTATAGAAAAACTGGCTTGGACATTTTACAGGAAAGTGTGAAAGAGAATAGAGACTATCACAGTGTAACCTGAAAAGGAAAAATTATGAATTAGTATTGGTTAAAAGATTTTCTTTTTTCTATATCCACCCCTTATTAGTCATATGCTTATCTAGCCTATGCTTGAAACTCTCAATGGAAGAGGCAGCAACTACTTTACTAGGTAGCTTATGCCATTCGTCTACTACTCTATTACCAAACCAATTTCTACCTATTTCCTTACTGAAACGGAATTTTTCTAGTTTGAAACCATTATTTCTAGTTCTATCCTGTATGCTCACCTTAAGTACCTTGCTGATATCTCCCTTATTTATACCCTTCATCCACTTAAACACCTCAATTAAGTCTCCCCTTACTCTACGCCTCTCTAGCGAATGCAGACTTAGTCTTTTCAGTCTGTCTTCATATGACAGGTTTCGGACGTCATGTATCATTTTTGTCATTCTTCTCTGTACATTTTCTAACGAATTAATATCCATTCTATAGTAAGGACACCAAAATTGTACTGCGTAGTCTAAATGTGGCCTTACTAATGCTAGATAAAGTTTCAGTATTACTTTAGTTAATCTATTGCTCACGCTTCTCGAAATAAATCCTAGGCCCCTATTTGCTTTATTTCTCGCATTAATACACTGTTGCCTTGGTTTAAGGTCGTTACTAATCATAACTCCTAGATCTCTCTCGCATTCCGATTTGCTAATTTCTTTGTTATCTAAGCTGTATTTAGTATCTCCAATGGTCTTGTCTACGTTAAGTACTTTACATTTTTCAACGTTAAATTCCATTTGCCAAGTTTTAGACCATTTGGACAATGTATCGAGGTCTTTTTGTAAGTTATGGCAATCGTCAGTCGAGTTAATGATACGCCCTATTTTTGTATCGTCGGCAAATTTGCTGATGCTGCTATTGACTCCTAAGTCTAGATCATTTATATATATGATAAATAATAAGGGACCGAGTACTGAACCCTGTGGTACACCGCTAGTTACTAATACCCAGTCCGACTTAGTTCCATTTATTAATACTCACTGCATTCGTCCTTTCAGCCAGGATTCTATCCATTTTAAGATATCGCCGTCTATATCGTGTGCTCGAACCTTTCTAACTAACCTTTCGTGAGGGACCCTATCAAAAGCTTTACTAAAGTCCAGATAAATAACATCGTAAGCTTTATTGCTATCTACTGCCTCATAGACCTCCGAGTAGAATGACAAGTTTGTGAGGCAGGATCGTCCTTGCCTGAATCCGTGCTGACTTTCGTTTATAAGATTAAATCTTTCTAAGTGTTCCCTAATCTTATTTGCCAAAATTGACTCTAACATTTTTCCTACTATTGACATTAGACTTATTGGACGATAATTCGACGCAGCTGATTTATCACCCTTTTTAAAGATGGGCACTACGTTTGCAGCCTTCTACGCCTCGGGAACTTCTCCTGAACTTAAAGAGTCATTAAATAATGTTAAAAGTGGCTGACATAATTCTTCTTTGGTTTCTTTTATAATTTTTGCATATATATCGTCCGGACCTGGCGATTTTTGAGGTTTTAACTTATTAATTTCTTTCAATAAGTCCTCCTTACTAATGGTTATTTTACTAAGAATATTTTCCGTATTCTCATCGTAAATTATTTGCTGCTTGAGGGACCAGGTCTAGATTTTCCTTGGTGAATACTGATATGAAATAATTATTTAGGATGGAGCACATTTCTTTATCTTCACTGGTAATGTCACCTGACTCTGTTCTCAGTGGTCCTATCATATCTTTATTTTTCATTCGGTACATTTGATAAAAACCCTTGGGGTTTTCTTTTGATTCACTTGCAACCTTAATTTCATAACTTCTCTTTGCTTTTCTTATCTCCCTCTTTACTTCTCTATTTAAAATCGTGTACCGGTATCGGTTATGTAAGTGTCCCTCTCCACGTTTTATTTTTCTATATATTCCTTTCCTTTGGCTTATGAGAGATTTTAATCTGTTGTTTAACCATCTTGGTTCTGAATTATTCGTTCTAAACGGTTTTGAAGGGATATATCTATCTTGGCCTCCGTGTATTATATTTATTAACTCGTTATACTTCTCACTGGTCGAACGTCTGTTTGGTACTGGAGCTGAGTTAATTCCCGTCACCTGGACTACATTCCTATCTACCACCTCCCCCCTCACAGACACCTGACGGATATTCCCATGTGTTTCCTGCCCCGCTTCTGTTTGCAGGTGACGTCGAGTTCTTTCTGCAGTTGACATCGACTTCTCTCTTATGTTTACACTAACAACAATCCGCTGGCAACTTCACCTTCTTCCTACAGCTGACATCAGCTCCTCTCTACAAAAGACGTCAACGTCTCTCTGCGTATGACGTCGGGTTCTCTCTCGGGTTACGTCGACTCCTGTCTACATGTGACGTCGCCTTCTCTCGAGACTAGACGGCGACATCTCTCGGCACATAATGTCGACATCTGTCCAGGTAACAACGACTCCTCTCTCGAAGTGTCATGAACTTTTCAACGCACGTAGCGTTAACAGCTCTAAAGCCTCTCTGTGACCTTCCTGCAACAAATGTCCATATCTTCCTGCAGGTGACGCAGAAATCTGTTTACCGGTAATATCAACATATCACAACAGGTGGCACATAATTCATTATTTTCAGGTAAGCTTGATTTCTTTCTTTTCATTGAAGACGAGTTTCTCTGCCTTGTCCTTAGTCTCTCTCTCTCTCTCTCTCTCTCTCTCTCTCTCTCTCTCTCTCTCTCTCTCTCAGTATCGACTTTTGTGTCTTTGCAAATGACATAATCTTCACCGCTCACATGGACTTGTCTTTCATTGCAAGTGACAGCCAAGTCTTGTCTGCAGTTGCCAAAGTCTAAATCTTCTGAGGAGGCATCGCCCTCTAATCGCAGATGGCATCCGCTTCTGTTTACAGGTGACGTCTAGTACATTTTCTCTATACAAATTAAAGCCCTCAGTTCATCCATTTTATTACGTAAACTCCGGCTGTTTGTGTAGTACACTTTCAGATTGTTACTAGTAGTTATGCCTTTACCTTGGCATTTACTGTTATTTATTTTGTTACTAACTGGGAAACTCTTTACTTTACTAATATAAAATTTTTTTGTACTATCGCTTATCGCCCTTCTATCATCGCTTGTTCTATCATCTATCATCGCCTGCTCAATTTGAGGTGCCTGAGTGAATGTATCTACACTAATGGTTGACCTTTTGTTCTTAATTTTGCAAGTATTGATGCATCTATCCAAACATGGTAATAATGATTTCTGAGTGTAGTTGCTGCAACTTCCTGTACACCTACTTCTCAGCCTCGAAAAAATCCCTCCAACTCCCTATCTATCATTCCAGCTAAAACAGTAACTCCTTGCCCGCTAAGATGAGTCCCATCCCAACTATACAAGGCACTCCGTCCAGAAAAACGGTCCCAGCTGTCTATGAAAGGTATTGCATTATCTTTGCAATACCTTTCAAGGCGGCAATTAAACTCTATTGCCCTGCTCAACCACTGTCTTCCAACCCGCCACCTGGGTAAAATACCAAGCACTACAGGGGTTCCTCCCCTCTCCCTAACCTTTTCTAACATCACCTTGTACCTTTGCCACAGTACCTCACTCTTACGGCTACTGATATCATTGCCTCCTACAATGAGGCACACAGTGGGTTTGTCACCACTGTCCTTTACGATATTTGAAATTTTTTCTATCACATTAGCCACCTTGGCCCCTGGAAGATACACATGTTTAGCGAGTGGAGTATACATGGCCCTGTTCAGATAACTCACCTGGGAGTCTCCAACAACAGCAACATTTTTCTTACCTTTCTTGTTCTGTTTATACTTACCTTTACTGGAAGTTCTCTCACCGTCCTTCTCTACTTCCCTCTCTGCCTTCCCTTCACATTCGTCCCGTAGTGCGTCGAAGGCATTAGTGGTCTTAACTTCCGTTTGCTTCTTAAGGATGAACTTCGTTGCACCCTTGTTAACTAGTGTCCAACCTTCAGCCTTTTTCTCTTTCTCCTCCAACATCTCCTCCAACAATTTCCTCATTTGTGCCTTCTCCTGCCTGAGAATTTGTACCTCCCGCTTCAGTTCGAGAAGTTCCTCCTTTAATTCAAGGTAGTCCTTTTCAGTACCTGCAGTGGGGACACAGCTCTCTGCCGAGGAAGCCATTACGCACAAATTCACACAAGGTAGCACAGCACTATCACGGGTCACTACGGGTCACCACAACACACTAGCACAGCACTTTCACGGATTACTAGCATAGCACTATCGCTTATACTACAACACACTAACACAGATCACTAAAACACACTAGCACAACACTACCACAGGTCTCTAGCATGTCTGAGCAGACTGACCTCACGAGAGTGACTCCTCCACACGAGAGCGACTCTTGTGTTTCTATTGTAACTAACCTACAAGAAAAACACAAACTAATATGTCTACTGCTGTACTTAGCATAAGTTGGATATCCCGGTACAGAATACTAGCGCCAGTCATGAAGTCATTTACCATTGCATAACTTTGGTACGGTACTAGGCTGACCTATAGCTAGAAGTTAATTTTTAACGAACAGTATTCATGAATGCATTCATAAATACGATCATAAAGTATTCGTATTAGCGGTCAAATTCACATTATTTCTGTGTATTCGTATTCGAATTTCTGGAAATTTGAAGAAGTTGTATGTGTATTCGAATGTTTAGCTCTTGTATTCATCCCATCCCTGCTCCACACGCCTGCCCGTGCCCCGCTGTGGCGAGGCGCTGTCTGCCACAAGGGAACTGGTTCACTGCACAGAACGGCCTTGCAGGCGTGACTGCTTGGTTGCCAGCTCGGGCAGACAAACCTGGCTTAAATAACAACAACAACAAGGAATAAATGTGTATAGCATACTAATACAAATGTTTCAGTTGTAATGTAGTGTGGTACGGTGTTTATTGTTGTTGTTGCTTAACCCTTGTCTGTCTGACCGGGCAGACCCGTCGACCACAGGTAAGCAACTGCTTTGGTGTGGCCGTCCCACAGGGACATCACGGTACATGCACGGTGTACGGATCCGGCACCCCTGGTGATAAGCAACGCCTCACCAGGGTCGACTCAAGGTTCTTCCCCATGGTGTGGTGCACGGAAATATGAGGCTTGGCTCCCAGGTGGACGCCGCAGCTGCTTCGCTCCATCCAGGGTCCACAGCGCCACCACGTGTAGGTTCATCGTCAGTATCTGCTATGTAGTGTAGTATGGTGTGGTTTGGTGTGGTGTGGTGTAGAATTATTGAGTGTAATGAATTAGTGTAGTGTACTGAGGTGTAGTGTAGGGTAAGATAGTGTAGTGTAGTGGGGATAGACAGGTGCTTATGTGTTGCAGTGTAATGTAGCGCAGCGTAAAATAAAAATCTGGCAGGGCAAGAGATTATAAAAGCTGACCAATTATATGTATACATGAAACACAATACATCCAAACACAACCAGGTCAACCACACACACAAAACAGCTGTCAGCAGCAGTCAGTATAACAACAGGCTTTGACTGGCTTTGGATGACAAACATTTATAGAGGCTAGAATGACATGGCCACTGACTGCATGGAGTTCATCACGTAGTGAAGGTTTGACACAACAGGCAGTTTTGAAAACTGGTAAATGAAATATTATATTTTATTTGAACTGTATGTTATGTAGAAATCATCACTGACACAATCATATATCATCACCAACATCATCATCATCATCATCATCAATCACCACCACAATCGTCATCGTCATCATCAGCATCATCATAGCCCTAATTTTCACTTAAGAGGTGATTGTAGACTAGAAAGAAAGAACTGCAAGTATTTTTTTTTTTTTTTTTTCGATAAAAGCTTCCCAAGCCTCTAAATATAACAGGTTCACCATTACCTACACAAAATAACAGGTGGCAGCCAAAACTAAACTGAAGAGACATCATCAGACTAAACGTGATTACCCTTTCACTAGGACTGTATTATTATTGTGTTCTTGCTGCTGCAGGACGATTATTTACCAGCTTTGGGAAGAAAGCAAATAGTGAGTGGATGGGAAGCAGAGGCATGGGGGAAGCTGAGAGACAGAAGAGAGAGTTATACGTAGAGTGGAAGAGAGAGGTGAAAAGATTAGTAAGAGAAAGAAGAGAGTGGATGAGGAATTTGGAAGCTGTGAGTGTAAAGTGGAGGGAATGTAAGAATATGTTCTGGAAAGAGGTAAAGAGAGTTAGACAAGGTGAAAAAAAAATTAGTCGGGGAGTGAAAGATAAACATGGTAGATTGCTAGTGGAGAATGGAGAAATAGTGAACAGATGGAGGGAACACTTAAAGGTATTACTGAATATAGAGAATGAAGGTAATGCAAGTATAAGTAGTTGGGGAATGTCTGGGAGAAGATGGAAGGTGAGAAGAGAGTAAGAAATCAGTAGGATGAAAGAAGTGGAAATAATGCAGAAAGTAAAAATGGGGAAAGCCCCTGGAATGAATGAAGTGTGTAGTGAAATGCTGAAGCATGGGGGAGATATAGTAGCAGAATGGATGTGGAAGATGTGCAGACTGGCCTGGGAGGAGGGCACAGTCCTGGAAGATTGGATGTCAGGTTTAATTATTCCTATGTACAAAGGAAAAAGGGAAAACGAAGTGTTTGGTAATCATGGGGCCATTTGACTCCTTTGTGTAATAGGAGAAATATATGGTAGGATACTTACTGACAGAGTTAGGGAAATAACAGAGGAATTAGTTGGAGAAGAACAGGTAGGATTTTGGAAGGAAAGAGGTTGTGTATATCAGATATTCATTCTCAGGTATATAATGGAAATGTCTGTAGAGAAGGGAAAGAACTTGTATGCGGCCTTCTTGGACAAGGAAAAAGCATATGACAAGGTTGAGAGACAAGAAATGTGAAAAGAATTAAGAATATATGGAACAGATGGGAAGTTGCTGAATGCAGTGAAGAGTATGTATGATGGTGCTAAGGCTGCACCGCGTGTGGATAGCGAACTGAGCAAATTTTTCTATTTGATAGTTGGACTGAAACAGGGATGTGTCAAGGTTGTTCACTCTGTATATGAATGGTGTTACAAAAGAGGTACAAGGTAGGGCAGTGGATGTTGGAGCAACGTTAATGAGAGAGGGCAGTATCTGGAAACTCCCTGTACTGTTGTTTGCAGCTGATATTGTATTGTTAAGTGAAGACAAGGGGGAACTGCAAGGTGTGGTGAATGAGTTTGGGAGGGTGTTTAAGAAACAGAATCTAAAGGTGAATGTAGGGAAGAGTAAAGTTACAGTCTTCACGAGAATTTAAGCCACTGAATGTACAGTGAGGCTGGATAAGGAGGAAATGGATAATGTGAGTGAATTTAAGTACTTGGGTGGTGTGATGAGTAAAGATGAAAGCTTAGAGGGCGAAGTGCTTGAAAGGGTAAAACAAGGAAGAAAGGTTGCTGGTCCTTTGGACGCAGTGATAAGGAACAGGGAGGTGAGCATGGAAGTAAAAAGAGTTGCTACATGACAGTATCGTGATACCAACCCTAACGTACGGAAGTGAAGCTTGGATCTTGGTGGAAGGACACAAGTCAAGAGTGAGAGCAGTGGAAATGAAATATTTGAGAGGAACACGTGGAGTTATGTGGAGAGACAGATTGACATATGAGGAGGTTAATGAGCATTGTGGTGTGGATATGGATGTGATAGAAAGCGTTAGGAGAAATACGCTGAGGTAGTTTGGCCATGTGGAGAGGATGGAGAGTGAGAGATTAACAAGGAGAGTGTATACGAGTGAGGTGGGAAGGGGGAAGGGAATGGGGGGCCAAGGACGAGGTGGAGGGATAGAGTGGAGAGGTATATGAGGGAGGGGGGTATGAGCTGGGAGCAGGGCAGTGAAATGGGGTTGATCAGGGAGGCATGGAGGCAATTTGTTTGTGGCCACATCTTAAGGGATTTTGGCATCTGGCAATAAATAGAGAGAGATAGATAAGGAAGACCTCCTTTAGTGACAGGATTGATGCCACAGACCATGTCAAAGCTATATATGTTATATGACCACCCTTAGGCCATTGGTGGGGGGCTATCACCCACACAATTAGTGTAGTGGTACCATATTTCAGGGTAACTCTGTACTGAGTGACAAGCCAAATGATTTCCTGTAAACCAGGTAATCATTTAAGTCGCTGGGTGGTAACTTTATAACCATCCAATGCACGTTTCGACTACTGACGACCAAGGACCGGGCAAAGTACTTGGTATGGATTGCAACATAGAATATGAAAAGTGCGAATGATGAGGTGAACGAGAGAAGAAGTCTCCAGGTACTTGAGGGTACAAAAGTGGTTGTATGTGCATTAACTGAGACTCAGTGGTGAGGTGAGGGTGTGAAAGGGTGGGAATATGGATGGGGTATTTATGCGGGAGTAGGTGAGAACGAGAGAGAGAAAAAAGAGTGTATGTATTGTGTTTAAGAGATGGAAGGTGAATACAAGAGAGTATGGATCAGTTGGTTCAAGGATTGTGTGGTTAGGATTGAAAGTAGGAATACAAACGTGGGCGATTGTGTGTGTGTATGAGCCAACACAAGATGATTCAAGAGAAGTGAGAGAATAGTTCTGAGCAAATGTGGAATCATGCATGGAAAAGTTTAAGAAGAATGAGATAGCATTTTTTATTGGAGTTATTAATGGAAAAGTACGAAATGTGAAGGTGGATGGAAGAGTTGGTGACTGGGGTGTGCCAGCAGAAGTGGATAAGAATGGCAGTGATCTAGTGGACACTTGTGAGGCGAGGGGGTTGGTGATAGCCAGTACCCACTTTAGATAAAAAATGATCCACTGTATACGAGGCCAGCGATGGCAAGGGTCAGTGGTGAACTGAATAAAATTGAAGGCAAAGATTGATTATGTGTGTGTGGATGACAGAATGAGAAGGTGTGTAATGGATGTAAGAGCATATAGAGGTTGGGGAAGAGACCTTTCTGACCGTCATTTGGTGGTGGCAAAAGTCAAGGTTCAATTGTCATGGAGGAATATAAGGGGGGAGGGGAAGGACAGGAGGAAGTAGTCCATAGAAGGAGGGTTGAAAGGTTGCAAGAGGATGGAAGAAAGGCAGATTATAAGAGAGAAATGGAGGAGCGTTTGGGTAAATAATTTGGAGCAGTTGGGGGACGTGGAAGGTGTGTCCAAGATATTTACAGAAGCAATCTGTGCACCATGTGACGTGGTGTGTGGGGTGAAGAGACGAAAGTGGGTCAAAGGAACACCATAGTGGAATGAAGAGGTGAGAGAAGGTGTGGAACAAAAGAAGAAAGCATATATTGAGTGGATGGGAAGCAGAGGCATGGAGAAAGTTGAGAGATGGAAGTTATATGCAGAGAGGAAGAGAAAGGTGAAAAGATTTGTAAGAAAGAGAACAAAGAGAGTAGATGAGGAATTTGGAAAGAATTTTAGTGTAAAGTGGAGGGAATGTAAGAAAATGTTCTGGAAGTAGGTAAAGAGAATTATGCAGGATGATAATGAAGTTGGTAGGTGAGTGAAAGATAAAAGTGGTATATTGATAGTGCAGAAGGGAGAAAAAGGAGCAGATGAAGAGAATGCTTTAAGGAATCTTTAAGCATAAAGAATGCGGGTAATGAGAGTATAAATGGCAGGGGAATGGCTGGGAGAAAAAGGGAGGAGAGAAGGGAGGAAGAGATCAGTAGGATGGAAGTAGTGAAAGCAATGAAAAATTCAAAATGGGGACAGTCCCAGGAATTGATGGAGCAAGTGGTGAAATGCTGAAGTATGGGGGAGAGATAGTAGTGGAATGGATATGGAAACTGCATAACTTGGCCTGGGAGGAAGGTAGAGTCTTGGAGGATCGGAAGTCAGGTATAATTATTCCCCTTTACAAAGGAAAACTGATAAAAGACGTGTGGTAATCATAGGGTCATTTGTCTTCTTAGTGTAAAAGGAAAAGTGTATGGTAGGATGCCTATTGGCAGAGTTAGGGAAATAACAGAGGAATTAGTTGGAGGAGAACAGGGAGGTTTTAGGAATGGAAAAGGTTGTGTAGATCAGATATTCATCCTTAAGTCTATGGAGGAAATGTTTCTAGGGAAAAGAAAGACGGTGTATGTGGGTATATAGTCGAATACCCACTTCGGAATCCTGCCTGTTCACTGGGTTGGTTTTCTTCCAAATTTGTTATTCTGTTCGTAAGGACTTCAGTGAAGAGTTTGTAAATGACTGACAATAAGCTAATGGGTCAATAGTTAATAAGATCTTTTGAGTCGCCTTTTTTGTAAAGTAAAATAACTATTGCATTACATCATGTTTTGGGAATTTTCTCCTTTTTTATACACTGAGTAGGTGAGTAAGCAAGCCTATTTTTTACTTCTACTCCTCCACCCAACAGTAAATCTGCTACTATTCCAACTTCTCCCGGATCCTTCCTTCTTTTCATATTTTTAACTGAAATGTTTGCTTCGTCTGGTGTTACCTCAGGTATTTCACTTGTGTCACCTGAAAAGTTAGCTATTGGTACTACTGTCTTTGATGCATTGTAAAATTCTTCAACTCTCTTCACCATCTTATCTCTGCATTTAATGACGTCACCGTTTTTGTCTTTCAGTGATATAATTTGTTGTTCCAGTTTCAAAAGAATTCTGAGGGGAAAGAATTTTGGAAAGCTATATCCAGGCTGATAATGTCGGTCTAGTTCTTCCATTTATGGGACAACTTGCTTTGGTATGATGCAGGTATTTTGTGCATTTGTTTTCCTTGGTACCATAAGTGAAGGTGGAATGTTTCGGGAACCACGACTGGCTGTATTTCTGTGTTATAAGACTTGGCCATAACCCGTCAGTCTGCCCTTCACTATCTGTCCCACCAGACATATCTGTCACCCTCCAACTTGCTGCTTGTTGATAAACTCTCTGTCTGTCTGACTGTCTGTCTGTCTGTCTGTCTGTCTGTCTCTCTCTCTCTCTCTCTCTCTCTCTCTCTCTCTCTCTCTCTCTCTCTCTCTCTCTCTCTCTCACACACACACACACACACACACACACACACACACACACACACACACACACACACACAATACATGTGTGTGCGGTAGTTCGAGGGTGTAATCAAATTTAGACATCACTGTGCTTCCGGTATTACACTGAGAATTTCATATATTGACTTCTGCATCAAATCCTCGTTGGATCAAACTCTGCAGAAGGGTTGGGGTTGGGCAAGAATGTCGTGATTTTTTTGTACATTAATGGTTAATGGTCAAGGTAATCTAGCAAGGTCATATATTTAACCTTCTGACCGATTGTAAAGTGTGGAAGCTGCACTCTCGTGTACTCATTCTTGTTTAGTTAATAATGGTTCCCCAGCTTATTTATTTAATTTGGGAGGAATAAAAACAATGGTATGTCTGATCCCTCTTGTTAGAAAAATCTCTCCTAAGATTTATGATTTATCTGGGAAGAGGCTAATTAATATAAAAAAAAGGCATAATTGTAGTGAAATAATTAACCGTTTTTGCTGGGATGAGATTCTGTGATCTAAATAAAAGCCTCAGGATTAAGGTATAGTGAGGTAAGTAGTTCATTATTTTCGGTAAAACGTTACTCAGGATAACTGTTAATGTTTCTGGTTTCCTAGGTATTCCTTGAACATAGCCAAATCGTTTGGCAATCCACCATACAGATTACCAAGTGTAGGAAATTAGTAGACAGAAACGAAAAACCAAATTATATACAGCAGGCGACATAGGTAGTGTCGTGGCACGTATTCCTCAGCGCTTAATTTTCCATATTACACCTAAACATTCTCTTGTATTCTGTTTATATGACTTTAGTATCGACATGGATTGTATCGGCAGACCTCTTCAGTACTAAAGGTTTCTTCCTCAGTTTAATAAAATCGTCTGTTGGTGGCCTGGTGTCTCGGTGGTAGTGTACTGCATGTGCCCCGAGTCTGGGGTTCGAGCCCACACCATGGCAAAGTTTTCAATTGGTACTGATATTATGTCTTGTCATACGCTTCCATGTGTTGGCACCCGATCAGCTCTATAATGGCATATATAAACTCAGACCTACACAAACACAACCAATCCAACACTTCCATGTCCATCTGCATCACTTCCTGCAGACATCGCCGTCACTCTCAGTTCGAAGAGAACATGAGGATATCAGGACATAACAAGAAAGAATAATTATAGTAGGCCAGTTGGCCCATCCTGGGCAAGCTTCTATAAGAGTGTGACGAACTAAACTGATACAGCAAGACAAGGATACCACAGAAGAATGCTGTCCCCTTCCCACCAAGCCCTCCAGCCGAAACCCGCAGGAAAAAGTGAGAACGAACAGCACACAGTAGAGTAAAACTAATGTGGAAATATTATAGGGAGGTGCGGTACTGCATCTGGTGTAATATGGACTGATACAGATACAGATAAAGGTGGTGGCCAACTGTAGATGAAGAAATTGATTGCATTTTTGCAGAAGCCTCTCTCTCTCTCTCTCTCTCTCTCTCTCTCTCTCTCTCTCTCTCTCTCTCTCTCTCTCTCTCTCTCTCTCTTATTAGGTGCTTCTGTATTTTTACAGGTGACATTATCTTTGCCGCTCACATCGACTTGTCTTCCATTGCAAGTGACGGCAAGATCTTATGCAAAGTTGCCAAAGACTCCATCTTCGGAGGTGGGATCGTCATCTAATCGCAGATGGCATCCGCTTCTGTTTGCAGGTGACGTCGAGTTCTTTCTGCAGTTGACATCGACTTCTCTCTTATGTTTACACTAACAACAATCCGCTGGCAACTTCACCTTCTTCCTACAGCTGACATCAGCTCCTCTCTACAAAAGATGTCAACGTCTCTCTGCGTATGACGTCGGGTTCTCTCTCGGGTTACGTCGACTCCTGTCTACATGTGACGTCGCCTTCTCTCGAGACTAGACGGCGACATCTCTCGGCACATAATGTCGACATCTGTCCAGGTAACAACGACTCCTCTCTCGAAGTGTCATGAACTTTTCAACGCACGTAGCGTTAACAGCTCTAAAGCCTCTCTGTGACCTTCCTGCAACAAATGTCCATATCTTCCTGCAGGTGACGCAGAAATCTGTTTACCGGTAATATCAACATATCACAACAGGTGGCACATAATTCATTATTTTCAGGTAAGCTTGATTTCTTTCTTTTCATTGAAGACGAGTTTCTCTGCCTTGTCCTTAGTCTCTCTCTCTCTCTCTCTCTCTCTCTCTCTCTCTCTCTCTCTCTCTCTCTCTCTCTCTCTCAGTATCGACTTTTGTGTCTTTGCATATGACATAATCTTCACCGCTCACATGGACTTGTCTTTCATTGCAAGTGACAGCCAAGTCTTGTCTGCAGTTGCCAAAGTCTAAATCTTCTGAGGAGGCATCGCCCTCTAATCGCAGATGGCATCCGCTTCTGTTTACAGGTGACGTCTAGTACTTTCAGCAAGTGACATGGACTTTTCTCTGCTGGTCACTTATGATATCGACCTTTCTTTGCAGGTGATGTGCAGTTCTCACTGCAAATACAGTATCATAGACTTCTTCTTGCAGGTGACGCCAACTACTCTCTGCAGGTGACGCCAACTACACTCTGCAGGTGACGCCAACTACTCTCTGCAGGGGACGCCAACTACTCTCTGCAGGGGACGCCAACTACTCTCTGCAGGTGACACCAACTACTCTCTGCAGGTGACGCCAACTACTCTCAGCACGTGATGCCAACTACTCTCTGCAGGTGACGCCAACTACTATCTGCAGGTGACGCCGTCTACTCCCTGCAGGTGACGCCAACTACTCTCTGCAGGGGACGCCAACTACTCTCTGCAGGTGATACCAACTACTCTCTGCAGGTGACGCCAACTACTCTCAGCACGTGATGCCAACTACTCTCTGCAGGTGACGCCAACTACTATCTGCAGGTGACGCTGTCTACTCCCTGCAGGTGACGCCAACTACTCTCTGCAGGTGACGCCTACTACTCTCTGGAGGTGACGCCAACTTCTCTCTGCAGGTGACGCCAGCTACTATCTGCAGGGGACGCCGTCTACTCTCTGCAGGTGACGCCAACTACTCTCTGCTGGTGACGCCAACTACTCTCTGCAGGTGACGCCAACTACATTCTGCAGGTGACGCCCACTACTCTCTGCTGGTGACGCCGACTACTCTCTGCAGGGATCATTATGATCACCATCATCATCACTATTGCCATCGTCGCTATTAGTATTATTATTACTGCTACTACTACTGCTACTACTAGGCCTCCTCCTCCTCCTCCTCCTCCTATTATTATTATTATTATTATTATGATTATGATTATTATTAAATTGTTGTTGTTGTTGCTGTTAATTTAGTGGTAACATATTCATAGCAGTATTTTCCATGACACATTTTCTTCATTGTTGGATTTTTGGCAGAGATTCATGGCTTTCGGGCGGTTTTTAGGTGCATAGTTTATGTGTATCCGGGCGGTGTTTAGTTCCATTTTCTGGCGGGTGGTAGTTAGTCTGCCAAAGCTATATAAGGCCTGGCCGAAGCTTCCACGAGCAGTTCGGGTGGAGCAGCAGCCAGAGCTAGATGTCCTTCCCAGCCTGCCAGGCCCACCACAGGCACCCACACATCCTCCACACCCCCCACTACTCCTTCCCCACCCACCACCACCTCGGGGAAGGTCAAGTGGTACAGCTTCAGGCCAGGTTATGCCATCGGCTTCTCTCTACAATGGACGTCAACTACTCTCTGCGGATGACGTCGGGTTCTCACTTCATATATCGTCGGTTCTCTCTGCAGGTGACGTCCACTTCTGTCTGCAGGAAACGTCACCTTCTCTCTAAACGACACGTCGACATCTCTTTGCACGTGACGTCGGCTTCTCTCCTGGTGGCGCCGGCATCATTTACAAGTAACACAAACTCCTCTAAGCAGGTAACGTTAACAGCTGTCAAGAGGCGGTGTGACCTTCTTCCTGCAAGGAATGTCCACTTCTTTCTACAGGTGACGCACAGCTCTATGTTCAGATAATAACAAAATATCACATGTAACACAAAATGCAATATTTTCAGGAAAGTTTGACTCCTCTCATTGTATTAACGACCAGTTCCTCTCCTTTGTTCTCTCTCTCTCTCTCTCTCTCTCTGTATATATATATATATATATATATATATATATATATATATATATATATATATATATATATATATATATGTACACATGACTCTATTTCCATGTCTTTCACTAAGTCATCAAGTTCTCCGTCTTTTCAGGTGACGTCGACTCTTTCCTTGCAGGTGTTATTTAAACTGCAGGCGGAATTGACTTCTTCTTTGAAGGTGGTACCAACTTTTGTTTGCTAAATAACATGGCTTCTCTTTGCAGGTGACGCTGATTTCTCTATGCAAGTGATTTCCACTTCATGCCGTGGTGCAGTTTGGCTCTCTCTACACGTGACGTCAGCCTCTCTCTACAGGCGACGGGAAATTCTATTTGCTGTTCACCTCGACATATCACGGCAGGTGACAACGACGTAAACATTTTCAGGTAAGGTTGCCTTCCATCTTTCCTTTACCGTTAAATCTCTCTCTCTCTCTCTCTCTCTCTCTCTCTCTCTCTCTCTCTCTCTCGCTATGTTTGTGTGTGTGTGTGTGTGAGTGTGTGTCTTTATCTATATATCTTTCACTATGTCAAGTTTTCTCTCTTTTCAGGTCACTTCAACTCACTTTCCTTGTAGGCGTCATTGATCCTGACGGCAACACACACTTCTTTGAAGGTGGTGTCACTTCTTCCTGCTCGGAACATTGACTTCTTTTTGTGACGCTGATTTCTCTGTGCAACTGATGTCCACTTCAGTCCGTAGTGAAAGTCGACTCTATCAACAAGTGACGTCGGCCTCTTTTTGCGGGAGACGGCAACTTCAATTTGCAGGTGACCTCGACGTATCACGGCAGGCGACCCCGACGTAATAATTCCAGGTAAGGTTGAAGAGGATCCAGGTAAGGCTGCCTTCTTTCTTTTCTTTAACGTTGGGTCTCTCTCTCTCTCTCTCTCTCTCTCTCTCTCTCTCTCTCTCTCTCTCTCTCAATATCAACTTTTTTTTATTTGCACATGACATGACCTTTACCGCTCACATCAACTTGTCTTCCATTGCAAGTGATGGGAAATTCTTGTCTTCAGTTGCCATAGTGTAAATCTTCTAAGGTGGCACCGCCTTCTAATCGCAGATGTAATGAGCTGTGTGCAAGTGATGTCGAGTACTTTCTGCAAGGACATCAACTTCTCTCTGCTGGTTGCTCATGATTTCGACTGGTCATTGCTGGTAATGCTGAGTATTCTCTGCAAATAAAGAATCATAGACTTCTTCCTGCTGCTGACTTCAACTTCTCTCTTCAGGCGACATCTCATTTTCTAGCAATGTGAAGTGGACTTTTCTCTGCCTTCCCTCTACAAGTGGCAACGCCTTTTGTCTGCAGGCGACGCCGCTTAATCTCTACAGGTGACGCTGCCTACTGTCTACAGGTGACGCGGCCTATTCTCCACAGGAGACGCCCACTACTCTCTGCATGTGATGTCGACTACTCTCTGCATGTGACGTCGACTATTCTCTGCATGTGACGTTGACTACTCTCTGCATGTGACGTTGACTACTCTCTGCATGTGACGTCGACTACTCTCTGCATGTGACGTCGACTACTCTCTGCATGTGACGTTGACTACTCTCTGCATGTGACGTTGACTACTCTCTGCATGTGACGTTGACTATTCTCTGCATGTGACGTTGACTACTCTCTGCATGTGATGTTGACTACTCTCTGCATGTGATGTTGACTACTCTCTGCATGTGACGTTGACTACTCTCTGCATGTGACGTCGACTACTCTCTGCATGTGACGTTGACTACTCTCTGCATGTGACGTTGACTACTCTCTGCATGTGACGTTGACTACTCTCTGCATGTGACGTTGACTACTCTCTGCATGTGACGTTGACTACTCTCTGCTGGTAACACCGACTAGTTTCTGCAGGTAACACCGACTACTTTCTGCAGGTAACACCGACTACTTTCTGCAGGTAACACCGACTACTCTCTGCAGGTAACACTGACTACTCTCTGCAGGTAACACCAACAACTCTCTGCAGGTAACACTGACTACTCTCTGCAGGTAACACCAACAACTCTCTGCAGGTAACACTGACTACTCTCTGCAGGTAACACTGACTACTCCCTGCAGGTAATACTGACTACTCTCTGCAGGTAACACCGACTACTCTCTGCAGGTAACACTGACTACTGTCTGCAGGTAACACTGACTACTGTCTGTAGGTAACACTGACTACTGTCTGCAGGTAACACTGACTACTCTCTGCAGGTAACACTGACTACTCTCTGCAGGTAACACTGACTACTCTCTGTAGGTAACACTGACTACTCTCTGCACGTAACACTGACTACTCTCTGCAGGTAACACTTATTTCTCTCTGCAGGTACGTCTGCTTCTTTCTGAGGGAAACTTCGACCTGTGTTTAGTAGGATTACTCTGATCACTATCATCATCACTATTTTCATCGTCATCATTAGTATTATTATAACTATTATTATTGCTACTAGGCTCTTTTGATTATTATTATTATTATTATTATTATTATTGTTATTATTATTACTATTATCATTATTATTATTATTATTATTATTATTATTATTATAATTATTATTATTATTATTATTATAATAATAATAATAATTATTATTATTATTATTTTTATTATTATTATTACTATTATTATTATTAAATTGTTGTTGTTGTTGCTGTTAATTTAGTGGTAACATATTCATAGCAGTATTTTCCATGACACATTTTCTTCATTGTTGGATTTTTGGCAGAGATTCATGGCTTTCGGGCGGTTTTTAGGTGCATAGTTTATGTGTATCCGGGCGGTGTTTAGTTCCATTTTCTGGCGGGTGGTAGTTAGTCTGCCAAAGCTATATAAGGCCTGGCCGAAGCTTCCACGAGCAGTTCGGGTGGAGCAGCAGCCAGAGCAAGATGTCCTTCCCAGCCTGCCAGGCCCACCACAGGGACCCACACATCCTCCACACCCCCCACTACTCCTTCCCCACCCACCACCACCTCGGGGAAGGTCAAGTGGTACAGCTTCAGGCCAGGTTATGGCTTCATCACGAGGATGGACAACCAGCAGGACATTTTGTCCACTGCACCGCCATCAAAAAGCCAAACCTCAGGAAGGTTGGAAAGTCCTTGGTGGAGGGGGAGAGAGTGGAGTGTACTATCAGAAGAGGGAGTAAGGGGCCAGAAGCTGCCTCTGTCACCGGCCCTTCTGGCAGCCCCAGATCGACGCAAACATCCATGTCAATGTGCAGCTGATGAGGATAGTACCACCTAGGCCAGCATAACTGCATGCACATTACCTGCAGTTGCAATTGCACAAGAACACCAGGCAGCCCTTAACATAGCCTATTAATCCCCCTGCTGCTCCGCCACAACAAACTGCCCTCGATCTCCATCCTTGAAGAGACAGTCGGTGCTGTTACCCCTGCTCTGCCGCCTCCTCTGCCCTCTAAAGGACGAAGACCCCAGGGGCAAGAAGACCCCAGGAGCAAGAAATCCCCCGGGGCAAGAAGACTCGGGGAAATAAAACACGGAAGAAAGACGTCAGGGCAACTGTCAGGAAAAACTTTCTGAGAATCCCTGGTAAGTCCCTACAGCTGAGATAGGATCTAGTTATGTCCACCAGGTAATAACTGGTCTGTCTAGGCACAGCTGAGATAGGATCTAGTTATGTCCACCAGGTAATAACTGGTCTGTCTAGGCACAGCTGAGATAGGATCTAGTTATGTCCACCAGGTAATAACTGGTCTGTCTAGGCACAGCTGAGATAGGATCTAGTTATGTCCACCAGGTAATAACTGGTCTGTCTAGGCACAGCTGAGATAGGATCTAGTTATGTCCACCAGGTAATAACTGGTCTGTCTAGGCACAGCTGAGATAGGATCTAGTTATGTCCACCAGGTAATAACTGGTCTCTCAAGGCACAGCTGAGATAGGATCTAGTTATGTCCACCAGGTAATAACTGGTCTGTCTAGGCACAGCTGAGATAGGATCTAGTTATGTCCACCAGGTAATAACTGGTCTGTCTAGGCACAGCTGAGATAGGATCTAGTTATGTCCACCAGGTAATAACTGGTCTGTCTAGGCACAGCTGAGATAGGATCTAGTTATGTCCACCAGGTAATAACTGGTCTGTCTAGGCACAGCTGAGATAGGATCTAGTTATGTCCACCAGGTAATAACTGGTCTGTCTAGGCACAGCTGAGATAGGATCTAGTTATGTCCACCAGGTAATAACTGGTCTGTCTAGGCACAGCTGAGATAGGCTCTAGTTATGTCCACCAGGTAATAACTGGTCTGTCTAGGCACAGCTGAGATAGGATCTAGTTATGTCCACCAGGTAATAACTGGTCTGTCTTAAAACAGTTGAGGTAGGACCTAGTTATACAGTTTTATTTATCAGGTAAGATAGCTTGTCGTGTTGGAGGTGACGCATACTTCAGTATTTTTGGGTACTGTTAACATCTTTTATTTTACTAACGACGACTCTCTCTTTCTCTCTCTCTCTCTCTCAATGCAAACTTGTGCTCTTTTGCAGATGACATGATCTTTACCACTATCATCGACATGTCATCCATTGCATGTTATGGCAAATTCTTTTCTGCAGTTGCAAAGTCCCTGTATTAAGAAGTGGCATCGCCTTCTAGCGGCAGATGGCATCCACTTCTGTTCACAGGTGTCGTCGAGTTATTTCTACAAGTGACATCGACTTCTCCCTGTTGGTGACTCTGACAACTCTCCGCAGCAACAACTCTCTACAGTTGACATCGGGTTCTTTCAACAAGGGACGTCAACTATACCCTCCGGATGACGTAGTGTTCACTTTTCATATATCATTGTGTCCATCTGCAAGTGACATCGACTTCTACCTATAGGTGACTTCTCCATCTCTCGAGGCGGGAAGTCATCTCTCTGCACTTGACTTAGACATCTCTCCAGGTAAAGCCAGTTTTATATGAAAGTTACACAGACTTCTCTACTTTAGTAACGTTAACAGTTCTCAGGAGGCGGTGTGACCTTCTTTCTGAGAGGAAGGTCGACTTGCTTCTGTAGGTGACATGCTACGTAGAATCTATTTGAAGCTAATATCAACATATCAAAACAGGGACACATTATTCAATACTTTGTGGTAAGTTCTACTTCTCTCTCTTCATTAACGACAAGTTTCTCTCTCTCTCTCTCTCTCTCTCTCTCTCTCTCTCTCTCTCTCTCTCTCTCTCTCTCTCTCTCAATACAAGCTTCTTTTTTGCAGGTGATATGATCTTTACCACTAACATCGACTTGTCTTCCATTGGATGAGATGGCAAATTCTTGTGTTCAGTTGCAAAGTCTCTATGTTAAGAGGTGACATCGTCTTCTAGCGGCAGATGGCATCCACTTCTGTTTACAGGTGACGTCGAACTCTTTCTGCAGGTGACGGGAAATCTATTTGCAGGTGACCTCGACATATCACGGCAGGGGAAACCGACGACAAAATATCCTGGTGATGTTGCCTTACTTCTTTTCTTTTACTATTAGTCTCTCTCTCTCTCTCTCTCTCTCTCTCTCTCTTTGCCTCTGTCTCTGTCTCTCTTTGTCTGTCTGTCAGTCTGTCTGTCTGCCTGTCTGTCTGTCTGTCTGTCTCTCTCTCTCTCTCTCTCTCTCTCAGTATCGACTTATATTTCTTTGCAGATGACATGCTCTTTACCTCTTACATCGACTTGTCTTCTATGTCAAGTGACGGCAAATTCTTGTCTTCAGTTGCCAAAGACTAAATCTTCTGAGGTGGCATCGCCTTCTAATCGCAGATGTAATCAGCTTGTGTGTGCAGGTGATGTCGAGTACTTTCTGCAAGGACATTGACTTCTCTCTGATGGTTGCTGATGATATCGAACGCTCTTTGCTGGTGATGTGTTCTCTCTGCAAATAAAGCATCATAGACTTCATCCTGAAGATGATTTCGATTTCTCTCTTCATGCGACATCTCATTTTCTAGGAATGTAAAGTGGGCTATTCTCTTCCTTCTCTCTACAAGTAGCAACGCCTTTTCTCTGCAGGTGACGCCGCCTACTCTCTGCAGGAGAAGCCGACGACTCTCTGCAGGTAACACTGACTACCCTCTGCAGATGACGCCGACTACTCTCTGTAGGTAACGACGACTACTCTGCAGGAAACACCGACTACTCTCTGCGGGTAACATCGACTTTTCTCTGCAGGTAACGCCGACTACTCTGTGCAGGTGATCCTAACTACTCTCTGCAGGTAACACCGACTACTCTCGGTAGATAACTCCGACTACCGTCTGCAGGTAACACCAACTACTCTCTGCACGTAATGTCGACTACTCTCTGCAGGTGACACCGACTATCAGCAGGTATCACTGACTACTCTCTGCAGGTAACACTGACCACTAACTGCAGGTGATGTCGACTACTGCCTGCATGTAACACCGATTACTCTCCAGGTAACACAGACTGACTACTCTCTGGAGATTATGCCAACTACTCTCTGCAGGTGACGCCGACTACTCTCTGGAGATTATGCCAACTACTCTCTGCAGGTGACGCCACCTACGATCTGCAAGGAACACCGACTACTCTGCAGGTAAAACCGACTGATGTCTACAGGTAACACCGACTACTCCTTGCAGGTAAGAACGGCTACTCTCTGCAGCTGACGCCGACTACTCTCTGCAGGTGATGCTGACTACTCTCTCCAGCTACCACCGACTACTCATTGTAGGTAACACCAACTACTCTCTGCAGGTAACACCAACTACTCTTTGTATTTAACACTGACTACTCTCTGCATGTGACGCCGACTACTCTCTTCAGGTGGTGCTGATTACTTTCTGCAGGTGACGCCGACTACTCTCTGTAGGTGATGCCGACTACTCTCTTCGGTAACACTGACTACTCTCTGCAGGTGATTTTTTTTTTTTATCTGGCCGACTCTGGGCATAGGCTTCACAGCCTGCTCCCAAGGCCCAGTAGTCCTTCGACATAACATACACCTGTCCATGTCACCACTTCGGCACTAACACCCACCGTCCATATTGAATACATGCTAGGGCTGTCTCATACAGGACTGGTGTATTGGTATTACCGGGGGTATTTTTACGACATGTTGGAGGATCTTCTGATAGATCAGTAAACTCTGTTTTTATTAAATTCAAATCCTTAAACTGGTCCCTGTCCCAGCGGGGATTTGAACCTCGGTGGGGTAGGACTGCAGCCCACCTCTCTACCGACTGAGCTACGCCGACTATTACCTGCAGGTAACACCAACTACTCTCTGCAGGTGACGCCGACTACTCTGCAGGTGACACCGACTACTGTCTGCAGGTGACACTTACTACTCTCTGCAGGTGATGCCAACTACTCTCTGCAGGAGACGCCAACTACTCTCTGCAGGTGATGCCAACTACTCTCTGCAGGTGATGCCGGCTACTCTCTGTAGGTAACACCGACTACTGTCTGCAGGTAACACCGACTACTCTCTGCAGGTAACACCGACTACTCTCTGTACCGACTACTGTCTGCAGGTAACACCGACTACTCTCTGTAGGTAACACCGACTACTACTGCAGGTGACGCCGACTACTCTATGCAGGTAACACTGACTACTCTGCAGGTGATGCTGACTTCTTTTCACAGGTAACACAGGCCACTTTCTGCAGATAAAACTGACTACTCTCTGCAGGTACGTCGACTTCTTTCTGCAGGAAACATCGACCTCTCTTTGCAGGGATTACTCTAATGACTATCATCATGACGACTATTATTGTCATCATTAGTATTATTGTTACTATTATTCCTGCTGCTAGGCTACTATTATTATTATTGTTATTAGAAGTGATCGTGGGCCCCTCGGGCCCTCTTGCACTTGCTCCTATGGAGGGCTCTCGCACTCCGTGCTTCGCACTCATTTCCTTGTGCTTCTCACTCCTTTCCTTGCTCTTCACGCGGGTTGTGATCAATTTCAGGTAATCCAAGTCACGTTCATGTGCTATTCTAGTCTTACATTGCCACTATCGGCCGTCACAGCGACATCGAAGGGCCCATGATGGTCCGTTTATGTGCTGTTCTAGTCTTACGTTGTCACTTCCAGTCTATGCTCGATTGTTATTTTTTTAAGTCCTGAAATGATGACAGAAAATTCATCTCACCGTTTACGAAAATGTGCACCTCTCTTCGATGCTTTTCGCCGTGGCATATTAACAACCACCAGGGCAACAGCGCAGGAAATGCACAGTAAAAACGCTCAATTCGGTGGCTCTGATCGTCTAAACAGTATAGGCCCGTGGCACATGGCTCGAGTAGACTCGATTTCTAAAAGTCCCAGTACCGAATGAACTGTTTTCCGAACCAAACTTGATCGCTCTTAACTCTAATAAAAAATCATCAATCGAGATAGGACCAAGTTCTTCGACATTAGCGAATTTTCTGCAATTTTCATGCCACTTTTGGTACACCAGAACACCATACCGAGGAAAGGCGCCCTCACCTCGCTTCGGGAAAGGAACCCAAGTTGTCCACACGCAAGTCTGATATAGTAACCACTCGGCCACGGCAACCGACCGGGCGCCAGGAGCGGTGTTTTTTCGTCAAAATTTGATCAGACATTATATATAGTATAAGTATTTCAATCGTGATGGGACCAAGATTTGTCAAATCAGTGATTTTTTTGCGATTTTTGTGCGAATTATGGTGCGATTTGAATGTGTAGTTATGGCTGCCCAAAATACACACACACACAGACACACACACACACAGACACACAGCTGCTGCTATACAGTAGTATATTAGATTATTACTATTATTATTATTTTTATTATTATTATTATTATTATTATTATTATTATTATTAATTATTATTATTATTATTATTATTATTATTATTTTTATTATTATTATTATTATTATTATTATTATTATTATTATTAATTATTATTATTATTATTATTATTATTATTATTATTTTGTTATTATTATTATCATTATTTTTATTATTATTATTATTATAATTATTATTATTATTATTACATTGTTGTTGTTGTTGTGGCTGTTAATTTAGTGGTAACATATTCATAGCAGTATTTTCCATGACACATTTTCTTCATTGTTGGATTTTTGGCAGAGATTCATGGCTTTCGGGCGGTTTTTAGGTGCATAGTTTATGTGTATCCGGGCGGTGTTTAGTTCCATTTTCTGGCGGGTGGTAGTTAGTCTGCCAAAGCTATATAAGGCCTGGCCGAAGCTTCCACGAGCAGTTCGGGTGGAGCAGCAGCCAGAGCAACATGTCCTTCCCAGCCTGCCAGGCCCACCACAGGGACCCACACATCCTCCACACCCCCGCTACTCCTTCCCCACCCACCACCACCTCGGGGAAGGTCAAGTGGTACAGCTTCAGGCCAGGTTATGCCATCGGCTTCTCTCTACAATGGACGTCAACTACTCTCTGCGGATGACGTCGGGTTCTCACTTCATATATCGTCGGTTCTCTCTGCAGGTGACGTCCACTTCTGTCTGCAGGAAACGTCACCTTCTCTCTAAACGAGACGTCGACATCTCTTTGCACGTGACGTCGGCTTCTCTCCTGGTGGCGCCGGCATCATTTACAAGTAACACAAACTCCTCTAAGCAGGTAACGTTAACAGCTGTCAAGAGGCGGTGTGACCTTCTTCCTGCAAGGAATGTCAACTTCTTTCTACAGGTGACGCACAGCTCTATGTTCAGATAATAACAAAATATCACATGTAACACAAAATGCAATATTTTCAGGAAAGTTTGACTCCTCTCATTGTATTAACGTCCAGTTCGTCTCCTTTGTTCTCTCTCTCTGTAAATACTGTATATATATATATATATATATATATATATATATATATATATATATACATCCATATCTTTCACTAAGTCATCAAGTTCTCCCTCTTTTCAGGTGACGTCGACTCTTTCCTTGCAGGTGTTATTTAAATTGCAGGCGGAATTGACTTCTTCTTTGAAGGTGGTATCGACTTTTGTTTGCTAAATAACATGGCTTCTCTTTGCAGGTGACGCTGATTTCTCTATGCAAGTGATTACCACTTCATGCCGTAGTGCAGTTTGGCTCTCTCTACACGTGACGTCAGCCTCTCTCTACAGGCGACGGGAAATTCTATTTGCTGTTCACCTCGACATATCACGGCAGGTGACAACGACGTCAACATTTTCAGGTAAGGTTGCCTTCCATCTTTTCTTTACCGTTAAATCTCTCTCTCTCTCTCTCTCTCTCTCTCTCTCTCTCTCTCTCTCTCAATATCGACTTTTTTTTATTTCCAGATAACATGACCTTTACCGCTCACATCAACTTGTCTTCCATTGCAAGTGATGGGAAATTCTTGTCTTCAGTTGCCATAGTGTAAATCTTCTAAGGTGGCATCGCCTTCTAATCGCAGATGTAATGAGCTGTGTGCAAGTGATGTCCAGTATTTTCTGCAAGGACATCAACTTCTCTCTGCTGGTTGCTCATGATATCGACTGGTCATTGCTGGTAATGCTGAGTATTCTCTGCAAATAAAGAATCATAGACTTCTTCCTGCTGCTGACTTCAATTTCTCTCTTCAGGCGACATCTCATTTTCTAGCAATGTGAAGTGGACTTTTCTCTGCCTTCCCTCTACAAGTGGCAACGCCTTTTGTCTGCAGGCGACGCCGCTTAATCTCTACAGGTGACGCCGCCTACTGTCTACAGGTGACGCGGCCTATTCTCCACAGGAGACGCCCACTACTCTCTGCATGTGACGTCGACTACTCTCTATATGTGACGTCGACTATTCTCTGCATGTGACGTCGACTACTCTCTGCATGTGACGTTGACTACTCTCTGCGTGATGTCGACTACTCTCTGCTGGTAACACCGACTGCTCTATGCAGGTAACACCAACTACTCTTTGCAGGTAAAGCCAACTAATCTCTGCAGGTAACACCGACTACTCTCTGCAGGTAACACCGAC
Source organism: Coenobita brevimanus (assembly GCF_032717465.1). Taxonomy (NCBI): domain Eukaryota; kingdom Metazoa; phylum Arthropoda; class Malacostraca; order Decapoda; family Coenobitidae; genus Coenobita; species Coenobita brevimanus. The sequence goes on along the minus strand of NC_137062.1, from coordinate 8,949,395 downwards.
TACTCTTTGCAGGTAACACCAACTACTCTTTGCAGGTAACAAAGACTTCACTCTGCAGGTGACGCCGAATACACTCTGCAGGTGACGTCAACTACTCTCTGCAGGTGACGTCAACTACTCTGCAGAGGTAACGTCAACTTATCTCTACAGGTGACGTCGGCTTCTTTGTGCGGGAAACGTCAACTTCTTTTTATAGGGATCAGCCTAATTACCATCATCATTACTACTGTTATCGTCACTATTACTATTTTTGTTACTACTACTACTACTGCTACTACTACTACTACTACTACCACTACTACTACTACTACTACTACTACTAGTATTACTACTACTGCAACTACTACTATTACTCACTACTATTACTACTGGGCTACTAGTACTGCTACTTCTGTTATTATTATTATTATTATTTTGTATTATTATTATTATTATTATTATTATTATTATTATTATCATTAATATTATTACCAAAATTATTATTAATATTACTATTACTATCATTATTAATATTATTTGTGGTAGGTGGGGGCGCTGACCATCCACTCACTTGATGTAGTGCTGCTCTCGTGTGTCTGCCATTTCATCTCTTCCATCCTTCTTTCCTTCCATCCTAATCTGTCTTTCTATCCTTCATTCTTTCCTTCTTCTGCCTAGGTGTGACTTTACACTCCCTCCTCTGTCTTTGTTTCCTTCACTCTATTCTTTTCCTTCTGCCTGTGGGTGACTCTACACTGAGTGACAACCCAAATGGTTTCATGTACACCAGGAAACCAATTACTATGCTGGGTGGTAACCATGTAGCCAAATTTTGGCACCTGGTGGTTTAGCGGGTAATTATTTGCGTTCCAATCGGATTCAGCCGGTGAAGGTTTATATCCAGTGGGTAGTTGGGGTTGATTGCTCAAGTAATGCCACTCAGGGATGAGTGACCCTGGTCACTCTCATCTTAAATGCAGAGACCAACTGCCTAGCCACGGCCTCCTACGCTCCTCATGGGGCAATGTAGGATATAACGAAGGATGGATGGATTAATATTATTATTAATATTATTATTATATTATTATTGATATTATTATTACTATTGTAATTACTAATATTATTAATATTAATATTATTATTAAAAATATTGTTATTATTAATACTATTATTATTAATATTATTATTATTAATAATATTAATATTACTATTATTAACATTAATATTAATATTATTATTAATATTAATATTATTTATGATAATATTATTATTAATATTAATGCTAATATTATTATTAATATTAATGCTAATATTGATATTAATATTATTATCAATATTAATATTATTTCAATATTAATATTATTATCAATTCCAATATTATTATTGATATTATTATTATTATCAATATTAATATTATCAATATAAATATTGTTATCAATATTAATATTATTATCAATATAAATATTGTTATCAGTATTTATATCATTATCAATATAATATTATTATCAATATTAAAATTATTATTAATATTAATAATATTATTAATATTGTTATGACAAATATTCATATTATTATAAATATTATATCTATTATTAATATTAATATTATTTTTATTAATAATAATAATAATATTATTAACATTGTTATTATTATTATTAACGTTAATTTTATTATTACTAGTAGTAGTTTTAACATTATTATTTTATTATTATTATTATTATTATTATTATTATTATTAATAATATAATTTTTATTGTTTTAATATTATTATTAATATTATTATTAATAATAAAATAATTGTTATTGTTATTATTAATAATAAAATAATTGTTATTGTTTTAATATTATTATTAATATTATTATTAATTATTATTAATACTATTATTAATATTATTATTAATATTATATTATTAATATTATTATTAATATTATTAACATTATTATTATATTATTGATATTATTATAAATATTATTATTATTATTATTATTATCATTATTATTGTTATTAATATTATCATTAGTATTATTAATATTATTAATATAAGTATTTACGTTTATTAATATTTTTTTGTTATTATCAATATTATTATAAATTTTACTAATATTATTATTTTTATTGTTATTATTAATAAGGGGATGAGTCTGTTATGATGTGGCAGGGGTAAACCAGCTCTGCTGTCGTGCCCTGCTGCAGATGTCACTGATTGCATTGCGCAGTTGACCTTTGTGCAGTGTGGTGCGGTGAGGATCTGTCCGTTCTCCCCTTTGGGGCTAAGATGCGAATGAATGTCTGAATGGATGAGTAAATGGGGAGTGTGTCATCCTGTCTCGGCTACCTCCCTTTCCTTGGGGGAAGCAGCCTAGGTATATAGATAGATAGATAGATTATTATTATTATTATTATTATTATTATTGTTATTATTATTATTATTATTATTATTATTATTGATATCATAATTAACATTATTATTTTTGTTATTATTATTATTATTTATATAAAAATAATATTTATTATTATCATTATTATTATTAATATTATTATTTTTAAAATGCTTATTATTACTAATATTATTATGATTATTATATTAATATTGCTATTAACACGCCCGGTCCCGTCGACGTATGGGTACGTTGCAACATTTTGCATTTGCCAGTCCCGGCGACGTACCAGTACGTCGTGCAATTGCAAGGTCCCTAATTTGCAAAATTTTCAATTTTCACGTGTGATTTTTCGTACGTATACACGGGACACCTTCCTCTATTCCTCTACAAGATGCCAAGCAGGGACAATGCCTTACACCACATAACCTCCCCCCTCCCCCCCTCACGCCATTGTCTTGGCAATTCACCTGTTACCAGTGACCTGGCCAATAAAGATATTCAGGGCCAGAGTGATTCCCCAATCGATGACAATGTGGAGGACAAAGTTTACATAGCATTAGAAGAAGAAACAGTCAGAAATAATGATCAGGTAATGTGGCAAAAGAAGGTCAGGTATGGTGATTAGTTAGTGAGTGAAACAATGCTTATAATGCCTATATTACTGCTTGGAAAATAATATACTCTCATACTACATATAAATTCGTACCAAGTAAATAAATAAAAACCGATTATGAGTTGTGTGAAATAATTAACCTCCCATAGAACTCGTTTTCTTTGGTGCCAGCATGTTAGAAAACCCAGTCAGGAAAGGAGGAACTCCTACCTGGATCGAGTATTTTAAACCTCAGGTGAGCGATTTCTCTATGAATTTTATATGTTTCTCACCAAAAGCGGAGGTTTTAGCCAAAAAAAAAATAATAAATCGAAAATACCTTGGGATTGGGGGATGTCGGAGGTGCAAAATAGCTCGGGATGTGACGGGTTAATATGAATGTTATTATTAATACTAATATTATTATTAATTTTATTATTGATATTTATAGTATAAGTATTAGTATTATAATTAATATTATTATTATTAGTAATACTTACATTATTATTAGTAGTAGTAGTAGTAGCAGTAATAATATATTAATTATATTAGTATTATTAATATTAATAATATTTTTAGCAATATTAATATTATTATTAATATTAATGTTATTATTGTGATTATTATTACTATTATTATTATGATTATTATTATTATCATTATTATTATTATAATTATTTTTAATATTATTATTAGTAGTAGTAGTAGGATACAAAAAAATCAATATAAATATTAACATTATTGTTAACATTGTTGTTACTTCTATTATTATTATTATTATTATTATAATTATTTTTATTATTATGATTATTATTATGATTATTCTATCTATCTATCTATCTATTGCCAGACGCCTCAATCCCGTTTGGGGTGGCCAAAAACAAATTATGATTATTATATTATTAAAATCAATAATATAATTAATATGAATATGAATATTATTATTATTATTTTCATTATTATTATTTTTTTTACTATTATTATTATTATTATTATTATTATTATTGTTATTATCATTATCATTATTGTTATTATTATTATTATTATTATTATTATTATTATTATTATTTTATTATCATTTATACTATTTTTACAGTTATTAATATTATAATTATAAAATAATAATATTATAAATAATACTATCTTTATTAATAATATTGTTATTAATATTAATAGTAATGTTATTATAATTAATATTATTAATATTATTATTAATATTAATATTATCATATCTTATATTTTCAATATTATTATTAGTATTATTAATATTATTAATAATAATAAAATTAGCATTAATATTTTTAATATTTTTTTATATTATTAATGTTATTATTAATATCATTTCGATTATTTTTATATTATGATTAATTATATAATAAATATTAATATTATTAATGTTGTTATTAGTATTATTAATATTATAATCAATATTATTTTTATTATTATTAATATTAGTACTAATATTATTAATATTATTATTAATATTATCATTGATAATATTATTACTTGTTTAATTAATATTATTAATGTTATTATCAATAATATTAATATTATAATCAATATTTATAATTTTTTTATATTATTAATAATATTAATAATATTATCAATATTATTAGTAATTTTATTAATATTATTAATAATATTATGAATATGATTAATACCATTATTAATATTATTATTACTGTTATTAATATTATTAATAATATTATTTATATTATCATTATTATTTTCAATAATAAAAATAATACTTTTAATATGATTTTTATTAATATTATTATTAATATTAATATTAATATTATTAATAATATTAATATTAGAAATAATTTTATTAATATATAGTATTAATGTTAATATTATGATTATTATAAATAATATTATTAGTATTACTATTATTATTATAATTAATATTTTTATAAATAATAATAATATTAATAATATTATTATTATTATTATTTTTTTATTATTATTATTATTGTTGTTTGTTTCAATTATGATTATTATTATTATTATTATTATTATTATTAACAACAGTAATTATAATAATAATAATAATGAAAATAATAATAATAATAATAGTAATAAGGATAATAATAATAATAACAATAATAACAATAATGATAGCAATGATGACAATGTTATTAATATTATTATTATTATGACTATTACTATTATTTTAATTATTTTTATTATTATTATTATTATTATTATTATGTTATTATTATTATTTTTATTTTTATTATTATTATTATTATTATTATTATTATTATATTCTGATCCCTCACTCATGTAGTGGACAGAGTAGAGGAAGGGTCTGGTGAGGTCACATCATGTGTGGAGAAGGTGTCCTCAGCCTGCATATAAGCAGCTTCTCAGCATTTGTATGTACCACTCTTGGTCTGTAGATCCACTGAAGAGAGCAATAGCTGTCACCGAAACTGTTTGGAATACATCTTATTTCGTCTGCCAGTGTGGGTTTTTGTATCCTAATAATAATATTATTAATAATTTTATAAATAATAGTAATATTACCACTAATAATAATAATAATGTTAATAATAATATTATTAAATAATAATATTTAGAGTAATATTATTTATATTATTAATAATAATATTTTCAATATTATAATAATATTAAAAATAATATTACATATAAAAATATTAATAATCATGTTATTCACAATATTAATAATAATATTAATAATAATACTAATAATAACATTATCAATATTATTAATAATAATATTGTTTGTATTTTAACAATGTTATTATTATAATAATAATACTATTGTTATTATTCATATTCATAATAATATATTAATATTAACATTAATAATGTTTTTAATGATGTTAATAATAATATTAATATTAGTGATAAAAATAATAATAACAATAATAATATTATTCATATTATTATTAACAATAGTAATAATAATAATAATAATAATATTGTCATTATTATTATTTTAATTTTTGTTATGATTATTATTATAAAAATTAATAATAATAATAATAATAATGATATTAATAATAATAAAAATATTGAAAATAATAATAATAATAATAATAATAATAATAATACTAAATGATAATGATAATAATAATAATAATAATAATAATAATAATAATAATAATTTATCCTTCAATCATCCAGTTCTACATTGCCACATGAGGATCGTTGGAGCCCGGGGCTAGGCAGGTGGTTAATAATAACAGTAATATTTCTAATATTATAATATTAATTATTAATAATAAAATAATTATTCATAAGAATATTAATATTAATAATAATAATATTTATCATAATATTAATATTAATAATAATATCAATGAAATTATTAATAATATTAATTACATTAATAATATTAATAATATTTTTAATAATATATTAATAATGATAATAATAAAGTTAATAATATTGATAATAAAATTGATAATGTTAATAATATGATTTATTATACTAATAATGATATAAACAATATTAATAATAATATTAATAAAATTAATATTAATATTAATAATAGTAATAATATTAATAATATTATTAATAATAATAAATATATTAATGAGAATACTAATAATTTTAATAATGATCTTATTAATATTAAAAATTATATTAATGATGTTAATAATAATATTAATAATACTATTAATACTGATGAAAAAAATAAAAATAATAGTAATAATAATAATAATATATTGATAATAATAATAGTAATAATAATAATAATAATAATGATTTATAATATTAATTATATTAATAATATTATTACTTTATTAATGATAATAATTATAATAATAGTAATAATAATAATAATAATAATAATAATAATAATAATAATGATAATAATATTCATAATACTAAAATAATATTAATAAAAAAATAATAAAAATATTTATATTAATAATAATTTTAATAGAGTAATAATATTAATATTAATAATAACATTAATATTAATAATGATATTAATATTGATAACAATATTAATATTGATAATATTATTAATTGATAATATTATTCATATTGATAATAATATTAACATTGATAATAATAATAATATTAATATTAATATTAGTATTGTTAATAATATTAATATTGATAATAGTATCAATATTATTATTAATATTAATATCATTATTGATATTAATATTAATATTAGTAATAATATTAATATTAATGTTAAAAATATTAATAATAATAATATTAAAAATATTATCAATAATATCAATATTAATAATAATAATATTAATAAGGATAATAAAAATACTACTACTACTACTATTACTAATAATAATAATAATCATTATAATAATAATAATCATATCAATAATAATAATAATAATAATAATTTGAATGATAATATTAACAATAATAATAATAATAATAATAATAGTAATAATAATAATAATAATAAGAATAAGAATAACGATAATAAAAATAATAAGAGTAATAAAAATTATAATAATACAATATAATAATAATAATAATAACAGAAGTAGCAGTACCAGTAGCCTAGTAGTAATAGTAGTAGTAGTAATAGTACTAGTAGTAATAGTAGTAGTAATAGTAGTAGTAGTAGTAGCAGTAGTAGTAGTAACAATAATACTAATAGTCACGATAACAGTAGTAATGATGATGGTAATTAGGCTGATCCCAATAAAAAGAAGTGTACGTTTCCCGCACAAAGAAGCCGACGTCACCTGTAGAGATAAGTTGACGTTACCTTTGCAGAGTAGTTGACGTTACCTGCAGAGAGTAGTTGACGTTACCTGCAGAGTGAAGTGTTTGTTACCTGCAAAGAGTAGTTGGTGTTACCTGCAGAGAGTAGTCGGTGTTACCTGCAGAGAGTAGTCGGTGTTACCTGCAGAGATTAGTTGGCTTTACCTGCAAAGAGTGGTCGGTGTTACCTGCAAAGAGTAGTTGGTGTTACCTGCAAAGAGTAGTCGGTGTTACCTGTAGAGAGTAGTCGGTGTTACCTGTAGAGAGTAGTCGGTGTTACCTGCAGAGATTAGTTGGCTTTACCTGCAAAGAGTAGTCGGTGTTACCTGCATAGAGCAGTCGGTGTTACCAACAGAGAGTAGTCGACGTCACATGCAGAGAGTAGTCAACGTCACATGCAGAGAGTAGTCAACGTCACATGCAGAGAGTAGTCAACGTCACATGCAGAGAGTAGTCAACGTCACATGCAGAGAGTAGTCAACGTCACATGCAGAGAGTAGTCAACATCACATGCAGAGAGTAGTCAACGTCACATGCAGAGAGTAGTCAACATCACATGCAGAGAGTAGTCAACATCACATGCAGAGAGTAGTCAACGTCACATGCAGAGAGTAGTCAACGTCACATGCAGAGAGTAGTCAACGTCACATGCAGAGAGTAGTCGACGTCACATGCAGAGAATAGTCGACGTCACATATAGAGAGTAGTCAACGTCACATGCAGAGAATAGTCGACGTCACATGCAGAGAGTAGTCGACGTCACATGCAGAGAGTATTCGGCATCACATGCAGAGAGTAGTGGGCGTCTCCTGTGGAGAATAGGCCGCGTTACCTGTAGACAGTAGGCAGCGTCACCTGCAGAGATTAAGCGGCGTCGCCTGCAGACAAAAGGCGTTGCCACTTGTAGAGGGAAGGCAGAGAAATTCCACTTCACATTGCTAGAAAATGAGATGTCGCCTGAAGAGAGAAGTTGAAGTCAGCAGCAGGAAGAAGTCTATGATTCTTTATTTGCAGAGAATACTCAGCATTACCAGCAATGACCAGTCGATATCATGAGCAACCAGCAGAGAGAAGTTGATGTCCTTGCAGAAAGTACTCGACATAACTTGCACACAGGTCATTACATCTGCGATTAGAAGGCGATGCTACCTTAGAAGATTTACACTATGGCAACTGAAGACAAGAATTTCCCATCACTTGCAATGGAAGACAAGTTGATGTGAGCGGTAAAGGTCATGTCATGTGCAAATAAAAAAAAGTTGATATTGAGGGAGAGAGAGAGAGAGAGAGAGAGAGAGAGAGAGAGAGAGAGAGAGAGAGAGAGAGA
>NC_137062.1:8895396-8935396 GCF_032717465.1 Coenobita brevimanus | reverse complement strand
TGTTAGAGGCGTCAACTGGTCAATGGGATGACGTAGTTTTTTTGTTTTCATATATCGTCGGATCTATCTGTAAGTAACGTCCACTTCTGTCCACAGGTGACGTTGCATTTTATCGACATCTCTCTGCATGTAACGTTGATTCTCTCCAGCTGACGCCGACTTTTCTCTGTTAGTTGCAAAGACTGCTCGACGCAGGTTACTATAACCGCTCTCTAAAGGCTGTGTGACCTTCCGTCAAGGAATGGCGACTTCTTTCTGCAGGTGACGCAGAAATCTATTTGAAAGTAATATCAACATATCAGACATAATTTAAAATTTTCAGTTAAGTTTCTCTCTCTCTCTCTTCATTAACTACGAGTTTCACTTCATTGCTCTCTCTCTCTCTCTCTCTCTCTCTCTCTCTCTCTCTCTCTCTCTCTAATTCGACTTCTGTATCTTTGCAGGTGACATGATGTTTACACCTCACATCGCTATGTTTTTCACTGCAAGTGCAGGGAAAGTGTTGTATGCATTTGCCAAAGACAATCTTCTGAGGTGCCATTGTCTTCTAATCGCAGATATCATCAGCTTCTTTCCGTAAAGCCCCGTACACACTGGACATCAAGTTGCGCAACTTATTGCGCAACGTGTTGAAAATCACCGATTTTCGGTGTTGCGGTCCGAGTTGAGCGCACTGATGAGCCGTTCTGGCTGGAGGGCATTTGTGCATCATGTTGTGCAACTTGATGTGGGCCGGGCACAGGGCAGTAGCCGCCCGACTGTCATCCGGAGAGCACCTTCACGCCAGATCATATCGGGAATGATGACTGAGGAAATACTGCAGACACACAAAGACTGGACAAAAGCAAATACAATGCATGTTATTGAAATGCTGGAGTGTTGCTCAACAAGTGGTGCAACTTGTGAGTCTCTAGTGTGGACACTCTTGCCCGTCAGCAACATGCTGCAGGTCGTGAGTCTCTAGTGTGGACACTCTTGCCCGTCAGCAACATGTTGCAGGTCGTGAGGCTGCAACTTGTTGCGCAATTTGATGCCCAGTGTGTACAGGGCTTAAGTGAAGTCGACTTCTCTTTCCTGTTGACAATGACAACTCACTGCAGGAAACTTCAACCTCTTCCTGAAGTTGACATTGACTTTTCTGTGCAAGGGATGTCAACTTCTCTCTGCGGATGACGTCGGGTTCTCTCTTCATATATCGTCGGTTCTCTCTGTTGGTGACGTTGACTTCTGTCTGCAGATGACGTCGCCTACTCTCGGAACAAGACATCGAAACCTCTCTGCACGTGACGTCCACTTCTCTCCTGGTGACGCCGATTTTTTCCACAAGTTACGCAGATTTCTCTACACAGATAACGTTAACAGCTGGCAAGAGGCTTGTTACCTTCTTCCTGCAAGGAATGGTGACTTCTTTTTGCAGGTGAGGCAAAAATCTATTTGCAGGTAAAATATCAACATATCACAGTTGACACATAATTCAATACTTTCAGGTAAGTTTGACTTCTCTCTTTTCATTAATGACAAGGTTTTCTCTCTCTCTCTCTCACTCTCTCTCTCTCTCTCTCTCTCTCTCCAGTTATATATATATATATATATATATATATATATATATATATATATATATGTTTGTGTGTGTGTGTGTGTGTGATGTCCGTATGGTTGTTCATGGATATATGGATGGGGTGATGAGAGAAGTAAAAACACGAGTAATGGAGAGAGGGATGGCATTGGTAATGAATGGTGACGGATGGAATATCTCAAATTTGTTGTATGCTTATTATGCAGTACTGCTTGCAAGTACCGGGCAAGAACTTGGTAGGCTAGTGCAGAGTTTTGCTGATGTCTATAAGCGTCGTGTCTTGAGAGTTAATGTAGAAAAGAGTAAAGTGATGGTTATTGAGAGAGAAGGTGACTCCCAGTGCAATGTAACAGTGAATGGAGAGAGACTGGAACTGGTGAGAGAGTTCAAATACCTGGGTACAGTGATAGAAAAGAGAGGAAAATGTGCAAAAGAAGTTGAAAGTAGTGTGACACAAGGAAGAAAAGTAGCTGGTGCAATGAAGGCCTTGATAAAAAACAGAGGCTTGAGTGTTGCAGCTGCACGAGGCTTACATGAAGGAGTGTTAGTGCCAACTTTAACATATGGATGTGAGATTATGGTGTGGCATGAAAATGAAAAGTCAAGAGTAAGAGCAGTGGAGATGGGACTGCTGAGGAATGTATGTGGATAATAATGTGATTCGTGAAAGATGTGGAGTGAGGAAGTCGGTGGACACCAGAACTGAAGAGAGTGTACTGAGATGGTATGGTCATGTGGAGAGAATGGATAACAATAGAGTGGTGAAGAAGGTATATCTGAACGAATTCGAAGGAGGGAGGAGGCGAAGTAGGCCAAGGAGAAGGTGGAGAGATATGGTGGATGAGTGTGTGAGGAAGAGAGGTTTGGAAGTCGGTGAGGCTAGGGAACTGACAGGAGATCGAGCTGGCTGGATGAATTTTGTGAGGAGATGTGCATGATCAGGGATTTTTGGCACCCCTTTTTAACGTGGCAGCGTCTGGATTGACTGTCGGATACGATATGTGAGGCTACAGAACGTGGTGAATATTTTTGGAGTATCCGATAGAGCCAGGATTCCGGGGGCTTGAATGATGAGTGAATGGAAGCGTGGCCCATTGGATTGGGCAATTTTTGGCTGTCTGGACATTGCTACTCCTCACCCTGCCCTTGGGTGGGAAAGGAGGTCCGGATGATGATGATGATGATGATGATATATCTGTCTATCTATCTATGTATCTATCATCTATCTATCTATCTATCTATGTATGTATCTATCTATCTATATTCAACTGGTTTCAAATTATAGCCTTCAGAAAATTCGCAACCTTGATTTTGACCTTTCGTGGTCACTCTATTACCGCCAAAATCTAATCACTCTTTTGGGACCAGTGCCCACATATCCTGAAAGTTTCATGTAATGTCTTTCAGCCATTTTTCCGCAATGTTGCTAACAAACAAAGAAAAGAACCCCCCCCCAAAAAAAAAGACAAAAAATAGCACCTCGCCGGACTCAATCCGGTCGAGTTAAAGAGAAAAAAAGGACTGTACATGTAATATTTTTCCTTCCATTACTGTAGCCATAAGAAATAACAAAATGCATTAATATGTGCATAAAGATCTTAAGGTGAACAGTGAAAAATGATCAACCCACACGTGAAAATGAATTTAAACGATCATTCCAGGTCAAGAAAAAAAAAAAAAAAAAAAACTCACGTCAGCTTTGGTAAGAGAAATAAATAATAAAAATAAATGAATCCACAAGTCGGTGCGGTTTGGCATGAATTCATTTACTTAAAAAACTTAAAAACTGGAATAAATAGGCTAAAAGATAATAAAAAACATACACTATACGACGCAATAGTTGGCCGAACTTTGTTCTGAAAGAAATCTACGTCAACGCTGACTCACAGTAAAAAAAGAAAACAAGTAAACTACTAAAAATCCTAAGAAGCGTCCAAAACAGAATTTTTGGACACAGTAATTCTGTAGACAGTTCATTATTGCATGAAGTAGGTTTGTCCCTGTATAATAGAAGGGACTCCAGTATTAACCCTTCGATAGTCAGGTGGGGGGTTTTGGCACCCCATTTTTTTTTTTTTTTTTGAAGCTCATATTCCGTAGCCGGTAATTCGAATATTTCTCTCCGTTCCAGTACTCTCCTGATTCAGTGAGGGGAGGGAGCATGTGGATTGGTATAGTCCTGCCTCTGCTGTAGTGAGAGGGGCACTACCCACCCACCCCGCTGGGATGTCCAGTCACCCCATCAAACTAACCATTTAGATCATATTGTGATATACAGTAGATTTTTTTAAAACTTATTTTTGCATATTGTTTATCATTACACTGGTTTTAAAAATCACAAAATGTATTTTCCTGTGCGTTTTTGCCTGACAAATGAGATATGAATCCATTTGTTATCGTTTACTGATATTATAATTTATTGTATTTTATTATTATAAATTAATAAACACCAGCTACAAGGCATTCAATCTTTTCATTAGTGATTGCAGAGATATGCTGAAGCGGCAGTATGAATATATTTTACATGTTAGTAACACTACATGTATTTTTGTATTGAGATGTTGTAACACCCCACCGGAGTAACCGTTCGTTCAAAGATTCCCTGCACCTATGGTGCAGGCCGAGCCATACATTAGCCCGGTCACTGGGGTATGGGCTCGTTCTAAAACAGGAAGTGGGGAGGACAGGACCTGGGGATTGCCCAGCACACATGTCCTGTCTCCTGGCTGGCTTTGTGGTGTGTGCTCCGGAGTAACCACGTTTGAATACCCCACACGACAAACAAAGGGAGGTCACTGTCTGAGGAGGAACTGGTCAGCACAGAAAAACTCTCCGCTGACATAGAGTGGTCACCGCCATGAGCATTTTTACGAATAGCTGATAAAGGCGGGCTGGTAATAGGGTACTTTGTTGGAAAAGACTGACAAAAGTGTTCACAGATGCGTGTCTTGAGGTGCCGTTTCGTTTTCCTTATATACAAGGCACTACAACTTTGACACTTACACTGATATACAACGGATGATTTCAGCTTCTCAGGAATCACATACTTGAACTTAAATAATGACTAGATAGTGCAATTTGCCTTGAAAACCACTCTAAGATTTAGCTGTGGATAAAATTCACGTAGTAAGCTGCTGAAACGCTTACACAGTGAATAGCTGCCTTTTCCCAGAACACACACGCACGCACACACACACACACACACACACACACACACACACACACACACACACACACACACACACACACACACAGAATGGGGAAATAAATCACAGATGGCAATAGTAGTTTACTCAGAGTTTTACCGATATATACGGCAAAAAATTTAACACAGAAGTGTTTGCTATTGTTGGTCCAAGAGGGGAGCCCATCATTACACCATCAGTCTTCTCGATACGTGGTGCCGCTAAACAAATAAAGAGACAGTCGCTTGAAGACAGTGTTAGAAGTTCCTTGAACTGGGGTTTACTTAATGAAATCCAAATTCCTAAACTGTTCCCTGCCCAAACAGGGAATCAAACATGGGTCCATTAGGACAGCAGGCCTCCTCTCTACCAGTTCGGTATGGGTGGATGGATGGACGGATGTATCCACTGATCTCTGTATTTGTTTTCCTTGTGTGTTCCAGTAGTGACCTATCCTGGTGCTTGTGTGAACACTGTATCCACTAATATTAACGCCTGACCATCTCAGTGGAATAGTTAGGTCTGTGTGATAATTGTATCTTTATAACACTCTCATCATACCATCATCCCTCCTTAGTCTTTTGCCTCCAATTCCCCTTCTTTTAACTTTATTTTCTCATATTATCCACCTTCATCTCCGGACCTCTCCTTGCAATCAACTAAGAATATGGGATTTGTTATTCTTAGTTTGGTTGATCTTTATAGTCTCCAATTATCGCTAACCTAGAGAGAGAGAGAGAGAGAGAGAGAGAGAGAGAGAGAGCGAGAGAGAGAGACTTTCATCTCTGCTACACAAACACACACACACACACACACACACACACACACACACACACACACACACACACACACACACACACACACACACACACACACACACACACACACACACACACACACACACACACACACACACACACACACACACACACACACACACACATACACACACACACACACACGCCGACCCTCATCCTACTTATGCTGCTACGTCTTTCCCTCCGTCGATGGAGAGAACCTGACTCTTTCTTTTCCCGATTACATGTCTGAAGCTTCTCTTTATCAGTTTCATCGTTATTTCCCCGGTTCTGACCTTCTTCCTTCTTCCTTTGTTTCTATTTTTTTTTTTTTAATTCCTCTCGCCCTTTCTATCTTTGTTTCATCCCTCTCTCCTTGTATTCTCTCTTGTAAGTTTTTATTTTGGACAGATTTTGTATTTGTTCTCTATTTTTTACTTTATATTTCTTTCCCTCACCGCCTTTTTCTCAATATTTTTTTCCTTTCTTCATCCTTACTTTCACCATTATATTACACCATCACAAGCTGCAAAGAGCTAGGAGACGAGATGAACTAAGCTTATCATCATCATAGTAACCTACTACATATCAACACCACCATCACCATCACTACCATCATCATCACCATCATTTCCAACGCAAATATCATTATACTCTTTATCTGTAACCTACAACACCATCACCATCATCGTATCTATAGCCATCACAGTAGCCAAGTAGGTTACATACCATCACCACCACCACCACCATCATGCTCCATGCAATTATCGTTTTACTCGACATTTGTAACCTACAGCATCATCACCATTATCATGTTCAGCAAGAGCATAGTAACCTACTGCATATAACCATCATCATCACCATCCATGTAGTTAACATTAAACTCGTCATTTATAACCTACATCATCACTATCATGACATCAAGCAACCTACTGCATATCACCCTAATCACTACCACCACCACCATCCATTTAACATTTTGCTCATCATTGGTAATTGGCATCACCATCATCATCATCATCTTCATCACTGTCATTATTATCACCACTGGTACCAGCATTAGGCACATTAGATCACAGCTACCACAATATTACAGCACCATAAGCTACAAGAGAGGTAGGAGGCGAGATGAAGTAAGGTGCAGCGGCCTGGGACTCTACTACACCTGTACTGAGTTCAAACCTTCACCCACATGGCCTGGCCGTCTCCTTTTCTTTATTTCCCTCTTCCTTTCCTTTATCTTCTTTTTCCTTTTCTGTGTTTTTCCTATTCTTTCTCTTATTGTAGTTTTTTTTTTTTTTTCTCATTCTCAATGTTTTTACTCTTCTTTCTCTCGTAATTATATTGCTTATTTTGGGGGAATCCTTCTTACATTCCCCATACTTCTTTTCTTGTATATTACTATCCTTTCACGTTTTCCTATTACTATCTTATTTTTTTTTTATAGCTGATTTTCTTTCGTCCTTGCTTTCGTCACTAACACCGTAAGCAACAAGAGAGGTAAGAGGCAAGATGAAGTAAGGTGGAGCGGCCTGGAACTCCACTACACCTGTACCAACTTAACACCTTTGCCGTTTGATCTCATTTCGTTCTTTCTCCCTGTCTTTCCTTCCTTTTATTCATTTCGTGTTATACTTCTTTCCGTTCCTCCATATCTTCCTTATTCTTTCTGTTTCCTTCATTCTTTCCATTTCTTCTTTTTCTTTGTAAAATCTTTTCCCCTTTTCTTCTATATTTCTCGTTTTCATTACTTGTGTTTTCTTTTTTCTTTCGTTCTCTTTCTTCTCTCTCTCTCTCTCTCTCTCTCTCTCTCTCTCTCTCTCTCCCTCTCTCTCTCCTTTCTTTGTTCATGATATATTGCAGGAATTATTGATCAAGGGAAGTAGTAGGCCATATCAAGTAAGGTGTAGCGGCCTGGGACACACGTATAGGTGTCTGGAGTTCAACCCTATGCATCATATGCTCCTTTATTGGGCCATTTGCCTCATTTCCTTTTTCTCTCTCCTTTATTTATTCTTTAATACTACTTTGATTTCTGTTCTACTCTACTTTCATTTCTTCATATCTCATTTTTATTCCGCTCTCTTATATAAGAACTTTTTTTCTTTTATATTCTTTTTCTCTGAATCATACCTTTTCTTTTCCTTTTTTTTTATCATTTCTTTTCTCTTGTTGCCAATTTTTCCCATTATATTAGAGCGTCATAAGTTACAAGAATGGTAGGAGGCGAGTCCAAAGCTCCACCCTTTTAAATAATGCTTCATTTTTCATTCTCGTTTCTCTTCTTTCTAGTTCTATTCTTTCTCCTTCTTTTTCTGATTTAATTCCTTATTTTTCTCTTTATCCCTAATATCGATTTTCCCAAATTCCCTTTTTCCTTTCTCCTCTGTTTCTTGCTGTTTATTCCTTTCCCCTTTTTACCTCCTTTTCATCCCTCTCTCTCTCCCTCTTTTCTCTTTCACTTTTTCCATTTTTCGTAGATTTTTTTGCTAATTGTTTTACCCCCTTATATTTCTTTCCCACTATGCCTTTTTCTTAATGTCGTTCTTTTTCTTCTTCTCTGTTGTCTTTTTTTTTTTTTTTTATCTTTTCTCTCTCCATTATATTACAGCATCACAAGCAGCAAGTTACTAGGAGACGGGATGAAGTAAGCTTATCATCATTATTGTAACCTACTTCATATCATCATCATCATCATCATCATCATCAACATCATCATCATAATCGTCAGTTGTAACTTACATCACTGTCATCATATCCATCAAGATCATAGTAACTTACTGCATATCATCACCACCACCACCACCACCACTACCACCATCATTATCATCATCATCATCCACACAGTTATCATTATACTCGTCAGTTGTATCCTACATCACTATGACCCTTATAATATCCATCGACATCATAGTAACCTACGGTACTGCATAACACCACTATCACTACCAGCATCACCATCTTCATAATTATTACCATCATTATTAATCAAATAGTAACACTACAGTACTGTATACTCGTCAACAGTAATGTATATCACCATCATCATCATATCCATCAACTTCATCATCACCATCGCCATCAGCATCACTGCTATCAACATTAGGTACGTTAGATCACAGCCACCACTATATTTCAGCATCACAAGCCGCAGCGGCCTGGGACTCTACTACACCTGTACCGAGTTCAAACCTTCACCCTACACGTCCCATTCGTCTCCTTTTCTTTACTTCACTCTTCCTTTCCTTTATCTTCTTTTTCTTTTTCTGTGTTTTTTATTTTCTTTCATTCTTATTCCTCACAATTTTTGTCCTTTACCTTCTAGATATTCTTACTTTCTCCTTTCTTATTCATAATTGTTGCTTATTTTGGGGGGATGCTTCTTCCATTTCCTATGTTTATTTCTTCTGTGTTTTTATCCCCGCTGTTTTTATCGTTTACTCTCTTCTCTTCATCATTCGTTTTCTTTCGTTTTTGCTTTCACCATCAGCACCACAAGCAACACGAGGCAAGATGAAGTAAGGTGGAGCGGCCTGGAACTCCACTATACTCGTACCAACTTAACACCTTTAGTGTTTATACTTTATTTTCGTCCTTTCTTCCCGTCTTTGTTTCATTTTCTCTCATTTCATAGTTTGTTTCTTTCTCGATCTCCTTATCATCCCACCTTTTCTTTAGTTACCTTAAGTCTTTCCCTTTCTTCCGTTTCGTTGTCAGTTCTTTCCGAGTTTTTTTCCTTTTTCATTTCATTTTCCTTCTTTCTTTCTTATTTTTCACCTTACTAGTCATTCTCTCTCTCCTTTTTTTCCTTCATTACATAAGGTGTAGCTGCCTGCCACACAAAAATACTGCTCAGGTGCCTGGAATTCCATCCTAATAATTAAGACTTTTACGGTTCCATCTTTCTCATGTCCTTTTTCTCTTTTTTTTCCTTATTATATACTTATGATTCCAGTACCACTTAACTTCTTCATTTCATTACTTTTTTTCTTTTTTCCTTTGTATCTTATTTTTATTCCATTCTCTTTTATAACGACTTCTTGTCTTTTACATCTTTTATCCCAATCATACCTTTTCTTTTACCTTTTTTATATTTCGTTCTCCCTGTTGACCCTTATTTTCATTTTATTGCCGCACCACACGGTATAAGAAAGGTAGGAGGCGAGAGGAAGTAAAATTATCATCATCCGTGCTAACCTACTGGATATCAGTATAATTACCACCACCATCACCACCATCATCATCATCATCAACATTGTCCATAACGTAATCGTTGTCATCATCAACAATACTAACCTAAATAACCATCACCATCACAGGTATCACAATGAACCTGTATAACTATCAGCATCACCATCACTACCATCATCATCATCTTAACCATCAACTCCATCACTGTCAACTACATCAGATTAAAGCCACCACTATATTTCCTCATCACAAGCTACAAGAGAGGTTAGAGGCAAGATGAAGTAAGGTGGAAAGGTCTGGGAATCTACTACACCTGTACTCAGTTCAAGCCTTCACCTGCTTTTTTAATTTTACATTTATATATCTCTTGCTCTTTTCTTGTTTTCATTTCCTTATCTTTCTTTGTTTCTCCTTTTCATTTTCTATTGAACTATCTGTATCTTTATCTTTCTATCTATATATCTATCATCTATGTATCTTCTACAGCTGGACATCAGGTGGTCGGGGTTCGTTCTACCGAAATCAACACCTTCAGTACGATCGCGTAATTTATGTTTTATTCTTGGCATCACTATTTTATTCAGGTAAGATCCCCCTAGTAGAGCAGGTGTTAATGTAGACGATACCCAACCCCTCCAGTTACAAAAGTCTGCCCTAACCTACCTGCATAAAATCGTCCGGACATTAGAAAAATACAATGATTATCAAGGAGATGAGCCTTGGCAAAGTCGAACGCCTGGGTCTGCTGTATACACCAGAGGCCAGGAGTTCAAGCCCACCTTACCATCTCCTTTTTCGTCACGATTATTATTTCACACCATCACTACCTACCCTCCACCATCATGATCGTCATAATTATTATTAGCATCATCATCATCATCATCATTATTATTAAACCCACTCACACCACTATTCAAAATCACCATCACCTTCACCATTAGCTTACTGATGTGTAGATCTAAGCACTTCCACCACCACCACCACCAACACTATCATCATCATCATCATCATCATCATCATTATCATCAAAGTTAGCCCACATCACTGTTGAACACCATTAATATCATCACAATTATTGGCTGTGTATAGTATGTTTTTCCTTAATATCAACATAGTCATTATCACTGTCATCTATATAATCATCAGTTTCCTTATAATAATGATCAATCATCAGTAGCAAGCAACAACCAGCATCACAGCCACCACTACAGTCACCATCATCATCATCATCATCATCATCCTTTTCTTTCTTTCCCTTTGTCTTTTCTTCTGCATTATAGTACATCATCACAAGGTACAAGAGAGGTGGGAGGGGATATGAAGTAAGGTGCAGCGGCCTGGCACTCCACTACACCTGCACTGAGTTACAACCTCCATTCACTTATCAGACTTTTCTCTTTTCCTGTTTCATTTTTTTCTTTTTGTTTCATTTTTTCATTTATGCATCTTCTGCTTCTTATCCTAATTTTTTCGTTCTTCCTCTTTTCCCTTTTTTTTTCTCTCCCTGTCTTCTTTTCATCTCCTGTTTTTATTTTTCCTTTATTGACCCTAATATTAGTATTTTTTTTTTCTTCAGTCTCGGCTTAAATTTGCTTTGCTTCCATCCATCCATCCATCATCCAATCCTACATTGCCCCATAAGGAGTGTAGGAGTCCGGGGCTAAGCAGTTGGTCCCGACATTTAAGATGAGAGTGACCAACCTCACTCATCCCTGAGTGGCATTACATGAGCAATCAACCCCAACCACCCCTTGGATATAAATCTTCACCGGCTCAATCCGACTGGAGCGCACTAATTACTCGCTAAACCACCAGGCGCCAATATTTGGTTATATGGTTACCACCCAGCGTAAAAAAATGGTTTCCTGGTGTACAGGAAACCATTTGGCTTGTCACTCTGTGTAGAGTCACCCACAGGCAGAAGGAAGAGGAAAGAATGAAGGAAAGAAAGACAGAAGAGGGAGTGTAAAATTACCCATACCCTTTTTTTAATTTTTTTTCTCTCTCTCCCCCTTCATTTTTTTTTTCTTCATTATATAAAAGGTGGTGGCGGCCATCATCCACTCACTTTGTGTACTATAGTGATGCCTACTTTTTCCGTCACCTTTATCACTCTTTTTCAGTGTCTGCCCTCTATCTTTCTATTGCTCCCATAAACTGTCACTTTTTCTTCTTCTTTCCTTTCCAGGTGGCTTTACAATGAATGACAAGCCTAATAGTTTCCTGTAATCCAGGAAACCATTTACAACACTGGGTGTTAACCATATGACCAACCCATACGTGTCCCTAACGTGTCAGCAAGTGTGTTGGTGGAGGGTCAGTGTCCCTCCCCGTAAAATCACTAACTCAAAGACAAATGGCCATCCCTTATGGAGTTGTGGCGTCTGGCTATAGATAGATAGACATACAGATTAGATTAGATTATATGACAAGCTACATAATTAGGTGAAATGATGGTTATCATCATCATTACTAACAACCACCAGCACAATCACCATAGTTATCACCATCATTATTCGTTCAGTAATCATCATTATCATCATCATCATCATCGTCTCTTTTAATCTTCCATTTATCATTATCATCACAATCAACCTCCATGATCATCACTATCACTAACCATCACCATCATCACTACCCACATAATCATTTATTATCAACATCACTGTCCATTCACTTGTTGTTTTATCATCAAAAGTAACCTACATTATCATTATCACCACCATCACCATTAGCTACATCAGATCTAGGCCACCACTACGGTTCGTCCACCTTAACTTGGCAAAGGTTTTCGTCTTTATGCAGGGAATTTCCCGTACCTGGATCGCAGATTAAGGCAACTAGTGTCCTGCAGCCTTTCATAAATAGTTTTTCATAACTCTCTCCAAATTCCAGAGTCCTTTGTTAGAGATGGAGTGTTAATAATTTTAGGCTTTCTGAAAATGTGCATAGTAGAGCAAGATATCCAGTGTTAATCTCTTGTTCTTGCTCTGCCATCAAGAATGAGAGATGGCAGTTTCGGCCATGTTTAAGTAGACAGAGTATTGCACCATATTCTAGTCTTTATCTCCTGTTATAGCTCAGCAATCAAGATGGAGAGATGGCGTTTTTAGGTCAAGTTAAAATGGGCAGAGTATTAAAGCATTATAAACACCCAGGGAGGCAGGAGGCGATATGGCGATAGGTAGAGCGGCCTGGCACTACTATACCTGTCTACACTTCCACATCATACCTTTACACATATTCTTTCTTTGTTTTCTACTTTCAATTGCTTCTTCCTGTGCTTTTGAATTGTCTCATTTTCTTTTTTATATCTCCATCTCTTAGTTTCTTCATTAATTGTTTCTCCTTTGCTTTAGCCACTTCTATCCTGCTCGTTTCCTTTCTTTCACTATTCTGTTTCACTTTTTCATTGAACATTTTTTTCTTCTCTTTACTTTTCTTTGTCTTTCTCGTCGACATTACAGCATCACAAGGTACAAGAGGTAGGAGGCGAGATGAAGCAAGGTGGAGCCGCCTGGGACACTGCTACAGGTGTACCCAGACAACACCTGTACCATTTATACATCCTTATAATTTTTTACCCCCTTACTTTCTACCCTTGTCCTACATTTCATATTTTGCATCATTGTCTTCTTTCTTTACTCTTCATTTCTCAATTTTCTTCTTTGCTTCCCTCTTTCTTCCTTTTTGGTTCTTTTCATTCATATTTTATTTCTATTCTCCCGTTTCGTTCCTCTTGTCTTGTTTCCTATCTTTCCTTTACATTTATTTTCTTACCCCTTCCATGTCTTTTTCTCCTTCCTACTATCTTCCTTCATTATATTACAATTGTAAAGCAACAAGACAGGTAGGAGTCAGGGTGAAGTAGGATAGAACCACCTGGGATAAATATGGTGTCTGGAGTTCTCTCCTCCTTCTTTGCTCCTTTTTTTTTTTTTTTTTACACCCACGACTCACCGAGCGAGAACGGGTATTGTGTTATTTAGTAGTGTGTGTGTGTGTGTGTGTGTGTGTGTGTGTGTGTGTGTGTGTGTGTGTGTGTGTGTGTGTGTGTGTGTGTGTGTGTGTGTGTGTGTGTGTGTGTGTGTGTGTGTGTGTGTGTGTGTGTGTTTGCTATATTTACTCAATCAGTTTTTACCAATTTAACCAAAGCTGGTAGAAGAGTGGAGTAGGATGGAGGGAATACTAAAGAACTACGACTAAGCCTTGACATGGCTTATATGGCACTAAAATAGATGATATCGGGGGAATAATGAAATGAAATGCTAGATGTGAAGAGCAGAAGGAAAGTTGTTAATAACAAACGTAAAAAACAGCCCTTAAAGAAACATATTGTTATTTAGAAAACACGTCAAAGATCAAGGCCACAGGGCTATGTCAATGTCTGACTCATGCATGCTTGTTAAGAAAATAACTCCAACAGTTTTCAACAAATTTTAGTCTGGGTAGATAGACTGAAACTCGGCCAGGTGGTCGATCTCTTTTTTTTCTTTTCTTAGAACAATACTTCAAAGTTCAAGGTGAAAGGTCATGGGAAATTTTGTTTTCCAGCGATTTACATGAAACTTTGAGAAAGGGCTAAGAGTCAGGGAAGAACAAGGGGATTCATCTTTGAGAACAATCAGTAACAGGGCAAGGTGACAGCATAAGGTCAAAACATGGCTTGTTTGATTGCATTAACAAATTGTCAGTTTTTATTTGATTTTAACCAAACATCGAGGAAGGATTGATGGTCAGCCAAAGAGTAGACCTCTATATATATATATATATATATATATATATATATATATATATATATGTATATATATATATATATATATATCAGTATAGAGAGAGAGAGAGAGAGAGAGAGAGATTGATATATAACCTATAGATAGATAGAGAGAGAGATAGATAGATAGACAGATAGACTGATATATATATATATATATATATATATATATATATATATATATATATATATATATATATTATAATAATATGACAATGGTGAAGATCAAGGTCACCTGAAACGGTTTTCAGATGATTTACAACACACTTTGAGAAAGCATTAAGGGTCAGGGATGAAGAAGATTCAGTTGGAGAACAATAAGTCACAGGTCATGGTCAGATTTCTGCACATGTGTCCATGTGCAAAATAACTAAAACAAGTGTGTTCTGATTCGGACCAAACATGGTGGGTGAGATGAGGACAGCCCAAGTATGTGACCTATTGTTACCGTGAGAGATAGGTCAAGGGTCATTGTTCTACAACAAGGTCAACTTAGCTTTTATCTGATGAAGATAACTGCTGTCTATGAGCTCGGGTTCAGTCAGGTAAAAATAAGTTCTCTTCCTGGCCCGTACCCAGGACACTCAATGGGGGTGGGTAGTGAGTTTCATTTAGCGATGCGCTTATGTAATTAACTTTTGAAGAAAGGGCAATAAGCGAGAGAAGCAATTATCTATATTGTAGTTTTAATTATATTAAGAGTACGATACGTTATACAATCAGCCACCAATAATTTGTATTCTTGGAAATGGGGAATGTAATTTTGATATCTACTGTATGAAAACCTATAAAAAAATCAAAATAATACTGATTACTCCAGTCAGGTGGAATTCGGAAGTTTTGAGGGGGTGCCTAGCCCACCTCCCCCCTGGCTATGGGCGTGGATGTATTTCAAGAATAATCAGTCAACAGTCAAGGTCACAGGGAAAGATCAAAGTTCAGGGTCACTGAACGAAGTTAACTCAAACAGTTCTGATTTGATGTGAATTCAGAGTTGGAGGGAGGGTTAAGAATTTGTGAAGCATGAAGTATTTCGAATTTGAAAGCAGTTTGTGGAAGGCCAAGGTTACAGGACAAACTGATATATTTAAGCCTTAGGTCAGATACTTGCTGATGACTTGGTACTGATAGCAGAGAAGGAAAAGGGAGCAGAGGAGAGATTTGGGAAATGGAGGGACAGAATGAGCACAAGGGTTTGAATGTAAATGCGGTTTATAGGGTTGGTGGTGTTACTGTCAAAGCAGAGGGAGTGTGGCCTTGTGCAGTTTGCCACAGGAGTGTAGGAAGTAGCCTGTTCTTGTGCAGTGTTTGTGCTAAGTGGGTGTGTAAGAGATGTAGCGGTTTTAATGGTAGACTGCAAGATAATGCTGATTTCGTGTGTGTGGGATGTCGGTTTTTTCAGGCGTCAAAGGATTGATCTTGCTGGTGAGTCTCGTATGTGTTTCGAAGAATCATGTTATCTGGAGGTGAGGCTGGAACTAGCTCTGTGGCAAGAGTAATGAATGGTTCGAGAAACTCCCGTGACACTGAGAGAGCTCTCCCTCCGTGTTAACCACCAACAACACCAGCCCAAACCATCACCACTGACACCATAACAGTGTCACTCACCACACAAACACCAGGTCAAACCATCACCACTGACACCATTACAGTGTCACTCACCGCACAAACACCAGACTAAACCATCACCGCTGACACCATAACAGTGTCACTCACCACATAAACACTCCCACAACCAATCATCATCACCACCACCATCACCACCCACTGCGCCTTGCAGCTTCTGAATCATGTCCTCCACGTCACGCCAATCCTCCTCCTGGGTCCGGGCAGACAACTCTGTGGCACAGCCAAAGTCCAGCAAACGAACCTCATACCTTCCTGGCTGTCCGCACACCATCACATTCCCGTCGTGGATGTCATTATGCACCCATCCTGCTCCATGAAGCTCCCTCACCTTCCGTCGAACATCATTCTCGATATCTTCTCGCTCAGCAGGGCTGACACTTGGATAAAACCGACCCAAGGTGGTGCCCTCTCAGCACTCCATTAGGATCACCGGCTGATCAGCGCATGCCATATAGAGTCTGGGCGCTCCTCCGGCTCCATTCAGCTCAGCCAGCACCTTGGCCTCCCACATCAATCCCTCAGCAAATATCCCTGCTGCCTCGGACCCAGCCATCTTGTACATCTTCTCGGCTCGTGCTGTCAGGCTGCCTCCTTCCCGTCCAACCTTCATACACGCCCTACCGCCCCGGTACTACACCAGAAACACGTCAGCTTCCATCCCAAACCCAATGTTTTTCACCACACTCACCTGATCCAGCAATGACTCGTACGATTCCAACACCAGGGTCATCTCACCCACTGCACACTCACACGACTCCATCAACAAAATCGACTCACCCAGCCCAACGCCCTTCACTCCACCCTCAGTGTCACGGATGCTGGCCATTGCAAGTGACAGTAAAAAGTTGGTGTTGCTTACCTGTGTATTATAACTAAGACAAACAACACAGGTGCTTGAGAAAATATATATAAAACTTTCTCGAACATACAAATGCTCATGAGACAGGAGTAGATCTTCGTTTATCTATAATCTTGGAATTTTCTCTCCAACTGACTTAACTTAACACGCAGCCTAGTGCATAGGCTCGGTCCCAGATGTAGGCTGGAGGTATTAGGATAGGTGGGTAATGGGGTAATGATGGGGTGGGCATAATGGGGTTATAATTGGGTGGGCATAATGGGGTTATGATGGGGTGGGCATCATGGAGTTATGGTGGGGTGGGGGTAATGGGGATATGGTGGGGTGGGCATAATGGGATTACGGTGGGGTGGGGTTATGGGGTTACGATGGGGTGGGAATAATGGGGTATGGTGGGGTGGGAGTAATGGGGTTATGGTGGGGTGGGCATAATGGGGTTATGGTAGGGTGGGGTAATGGGGTTATGGTGGGGTGGGGTAATGGGGTTATGGTGGGGTGGGAATAATGAGGTTATGGTGGGGTGGGAGTAATGGGGTTATGGTGGGGTGGGCATAATGGGGTTATGGTGGGGTGGGGTAATGGGGTTATGGTGGGGTGGGAATAATGTGGTTATGGTGAGGTGGGAGTAATGGGGTTATGGTGGGGTAGGGGTAATGGGGTTAATGGGGAGGTTAGAGGAGATAATGGGGATCGGCAATAGGGGTAATTGAAAGGGTGGTGTGGGTAGGTGAGGAGGACAAGATGAATGGGAAAGGGACAGGTGAAGTAAGGAGGAGGAACGGTATGGGGAAAGTAGGTGATGATGGGGAGTGGGGACTAGGAAGGGGGTGTCAGTTAAGAGAAGATAGGGTGAAAGAGAAGAAGAGAGAAGTGGGAGGTGAAGGAAGAAAGGGTTAGAGGGGAAGGAGGAAGGGGATGGGAGGAAAAGGAGGACGAGAGGGGAAGAGTTGAAAGGGACGGCAGGGGAAGAAAAATAAACATATAGTTATATACTAAGTTGTGGCCGTCGTATCTTGCCTACATTCAGCGTCCAAGGGGCAGCAGCATATTCTACCCTGTTATGGCGAATACAAGTCTGTGTACCTGTTAACTAATCATTAATCGTTTTGTTTTTCCCACCTCAGACCTCCACACCTGCGCCACCTGCACCACCTCTTCAACTCCATCTTGAACCTCCACACCTTCGCCTTTGCACTGCCTCCTCTCCAGCTCCACCACCTCTCCAACTCCACATCAGACCCCCACACCTTCACCGCCTCCACCACCACCTCTCCACCTGCACTTCTTCATCCAAACCTCCAGTCCCACACCTCAGCCTCCACGACCACCTTCTATCGACCAACCTCAGAAGGTTTGAATTTACAAATAAAATTATTCACCTTGACCTTGGTAACTTTGATTCTTGGTGTCGGTATAGGTGCCCACCATCCACTCATTCGATATAGGGATATTTCAGGTGACTCTGCCCTGAGTGACAATCCATATGGTTTTCTGTAACCCAGGAAACCTCTTACTACGTTGGGTGGTAGCCGTATAATTAACTAATGGATGTCTACCGGTCCAGTGGGTTAAGACGCTCCAGCTTAATGTGTCCCATAAAGATCTGATTTCTAGTGTCTCTTGGTTTTTATAATCACATCATCACTGTCATCATATCATCATCATCAGGCCTCTTTTTCCTTCCTAAGGATGGAGTGAGGATACCAGTGTAAGATGAGAAAACAGTTTTCATGCCAAGGGTTCCTCAAAAATTTGAATTCTAACAGTTGGACAGACATATCTATAGTTTGTCAGTCTTTTAATGTAGGTTTCTTTTTATCGTTTTCGAATAAGAGCGGCAATTCCTATCTATCTATCTATATCTATATACCTAGGCTGCTTCCCCCAGAGAATGGGAGGTAACCAAGGCAGGACGACACACTCCCAATTTACTCATCCACACACAAACATTCATTTGCCTCTTAGCCCCAAAGGAGAGAAGGGACAGATCCTTACCGCACCGCACCACATGAGGGTCAACTGCGCAGTGCAATCACGACATCCGCAGCAAAGCCCGACAGCAGAGCTGGTTTACCCCTGCTACATCATAATGGACCCATCCCTTTACCCTCACCTGACTTGATCAGGTGATCAGACCAGTTGCGGGAGAATATCCCCTCAGGGCCGCGTCATCATTTATTCATTCACAATTTCTCTCCAATCATTTCTATCACGTACAGCCACTCTTCCTTGCTCAACAGACATCCCTCTTGCATCCAGCGCTCTCTTCACACTGTCCATCCATTCTGTTCGTGGTCTTCCTCTCAGCCTTACACCTCTCACATCAGATCTAGTTATCTTTTTCACCAATCACTCATCATCCATTCTCTCCATATGCCCAAACCATTGCAACACCCTCTACTCAACTCTACCATCCATCTCCCGCACAACTCCAGTTCTCCTTCACACTTCATCATTTCTCACTCGATCCATACGCATCACTCCACACATGCTCCTCAGACACCTTATCTCCATTACATTCAAACTTTTCCTCTCTGCTACACCCATATTCCACTTTTCAGCCCCATATAACGCAGTCGGTACCACAACACCCTAATACAGCATTCTCTTTACAGCCATTCTTATCAAACGACATCTAAACACTTTCATTCTTCCCAGCACCTTTCCTACTTCATTCATTGTAAACTTCACTTCTGCAATTATTCTTCCATCCACAGCAACATTTGACCCTAAATACTTAAAACACTTTACCTCCTCAGGCAACTCATCATTCAAAACTACATTCATCCTCCTACCATCTACCAACCTCTTACCATTCATTACTTTACTCTTATTCTCATTTACTCTCAATTTCCTCCTTTCACACACCCTTCCAAACTTCTCTACCAACTGTCTCAGTCACTCCTCTGAATTAGCCACCAGTAGCACCACGCACAGCCCTTCTCTCCCTATTCCTCTTTTCCTTATACCTCTCATATGACACCTTATCTTTCTCTGCAGCCACACTTCATATGCACGTCTCTTTTCAGCCACAGGCATACATACTTCCTCACATCACCATTCATTTCCCTTTCTTACACCACCACCCACTCATCTAACACCACACACCTCTTCCTCATGCCCCACCACAGCACTCTTAAACAACTGCCATTCCTCCTCCACACTGCCATTCTCCTGATCTTTCACTGCGTTCCACTCATCTTTCAATTTCTCCTGATATTCTATCATTTTCTGTCTTTTATCCAACTCATTCACTTTCAAAACCTCCCTGCCACACCTAACTCTCCTAGCTCTCACCCATCTCTTACCTACTCTTAACTTTCTCACACATATTTAATACTAAAGTCGATAAGATGATGTTACTTTCATGGTGCCATTTTTCATAGTCAAGGGAAAGGTCACTCTTTCACAGGCATTGTGTTGGCATATATTGTGTGGATCATTTGGTCTGTGCATTGGAGCCAAGAACGTGCAAGGCTTGCATGCTGGGTGAACAGTTTTTCTCCTCCCAGTTCCCCCGCCTCTGCATTCCCATGTTAGTACTCCCTTTAGTACTCACAGCCAATGTCCTCTTTGCATCATTGCTTCACGCGTTGAGAGAGAGAGAGAGAGAGAGATGCCTGTATCCATGGTCCAGACATTTCCAGTTTAATTATTTTGATCCTTTGTTTTTCTTAATTTTTTATTCCAGATAATAAACAGCAAAAATAGGAAATCCGCCATGAGAGTGGCCAGTGAAGCAGGTCACACATCTGTTAACCCAGCATGCAAGCCTTGCACGTTCTTGGCTCCAATGCACAGGCCAAATGATCCACACAATATATGCCTTCACAATGCGTGTGGAAGAGTGACCTTTCCCTTGACTATGAAAAATGGCACCATGAAAGTTACATCAGCTTATCGAGTTTAACATTAAATGTGTGTGTGTGTGTGTGTGTGTGTGTGTGTGTGTGTGTGTGTGTGTGTGTGTGTGTGTGTGTGTGTGTGTGTTTACACGACAGGACCGTATTTTTGGCTTCAGGAATGGGCAGAGAATATTGCCAAGAGCAAATTGCATCCCTCTAAAAAATAAAACTGTAATTTTTTTTTTTTTTACTTCGGCAGTTCAGTTGGGCTCTCCGTATCCAGTTTTGTTTAGGTAGGTTTTTTTTATAGATTCTTTGCCAGTAGGTCAGTTGTAATTATTTTTGCTGATTTTTTTTTTTTACGTGTTTGCCACTGACCTACTTTTTAAAAGCAATACTGCGCTGAATAATTTATTGTCCCTTAACTGATATTCCGCCGCAGAGTTTCACTAATGAACGTCTGTCATTTTTCCATTAAAATACCTTTTGTGTACCTGGGAAGAAGAGTCCCCCATTTATACTGTCGAGTTTCTTCTACTAGCTAATATTCGTATAGCTAGAGAGGTTCGGCATGGTTTCCTGACCCAGTATTCAACCTCACCGACAGTAGTTACGACTGTCATCTGCTTGCCAGTAATTCTAAGCTGAGAGACTCGTTATGCTTTTGTGCCCATAGATGATGTTTTTTTTATATGATGCATCAAAGAAGAAGTAACAGACATACTCTAAGTGTGAAGATAACACAGTGGAACAGTGAGCCAACTTTTGTTCCTCATAGCACCATTGCTTCAGTGCATTACACATATGTTGAAACTAAAGGCTTCTACAACTCGTTCGCAATTTTTTTTTACAAAAAAATCGGTTATGTTAGGTTTCATAAGATTAGGTAAATTTACGTAAGTCTCGGTGTGTTTAAGTGGTTTAGAATTTGCTAAGTTAACTAACGTTAGTTCAGCTCAAGTTAGGTTAGAGTAGGTTAGATGACATGGTGTTTAGATGCGACTGATCGTCGCAGTTAATTTCAGGCAAGGTTTGACTTGGTTTGTTTTCTTCTTAAGTTGATTTAGGTTATGTTGATATATTACAGGTGAAGTTAAATTACATTTGATTGGATTGTCTCGCAAATTTTATCCCATTATTGTTGGTTGGTGAATAGGTCCAATAGGTGATTTTAGAACTCTTTGGTCTTTGATGGTCTCCTAGCCGTTTGAATAGGTTATATAAATTCTTTACTCATATTCGTGTAACGTATTTTCTTTGTTCATAACTTTACTATTCAAAATCGATGTCGATAAATGATTTCGTCATCCTCATCATCATCAACAACAACAACATCAATCCAATTTCATTGTAAGAAAAGGGTTAAGATTAAACTGAGAAACAATAAGAGATTAAACACAAAAATGCAGAGCCATGTGATCTTCTCGAAGGACAATCCTACTCTGTCATATGACCAGCATCTCTATTATTGTGAAGCGGGATTTGATAGATAGGAAGTACTGGAGAGTTCTCAGCACTTCTCGTATTTTTCCGTTACGTGTCAGAGTTGCCAGGTAGCCTGCTATTGTGAGGAGGTTATTTTGTAAAGTTATACTTTAATTTTTGTGCTATTTTTTTCAATGGAGTTTTATTTATGTGATTGTTAAATTATGTAATTTTATCACAGTCTGTATGCCAAATAATTTAGTGTTATATAGTGAAAGAAAACTATGGATATTTTGGATGTCCCTGATTTGGCAACTGTGGTAGCTTGAGTATTCTAGAAGCTTCGAATGTAATGCAAGGCTATATGAAGAGGTAAAAGAGCGTTGGGAGTTCGGCCTTAATGACCAGGGGCTTTGGCCCCAATGATCGATAGGCCAGAAAAAAAAAAAAAAGAAAAAAAAAATAGGGAGTCAGTTTCGTTTCAGTTCAGTCTGAGTTTACTTCGGTGTCAGTGCCCTCAGTGAATATTGTATAAGCTTCGGTATGTGTGAGAACAGTGGCGTGTAGTTGGCAAGCATTAAACAAAATTATTTGCAAAATACAGACAGTAAACTTAAGAAGCCAATGTTCATTTATGCCTCAGCTGATGTCGTTGATACACACCGAAAGGCTGACCATAGGAAGAACAACTCACCTGGCAACGTCCTTCCTATACAGAACTACCGCTGTTGAAGCCTGTGGGATTGTGGAACCGGGATGTAACACTATTATTACCCAGTGTTACGCATCCTAAATTAGGTTACAATATAAAAGTTTTCTCGGCTTAACTGGCACATATCTCAGTATTCAGATTACAGTAATTCTTTTCCTTCTGTTCTCCGTTCGTAATAAAATGCTGTTCTTGGCACACCCAAGTCTAAAAAATTATGTACTGATTATTACCAGATTTACTACAACAAAATGGGAACCATACATTTGTTTGGCATAGTACTGGAGTTGGCATGGGTAATTCTTCCATGCTTGTAACCGTTATTCATCACTGACTCACTAATTTAGCTGCGTCAGTACGACAACCACTTCTGTGCTTGCATTTAAGTGTTTACAGTTTTAAACATTTTAATTAAAAAATACTACTATCATGAGATAAATATGAAATCTTATGCATTATTTCGTGTGTATAAGATTTTTGTTCCATATATTATTCAATAAAAGGAAAGCAGTCCATTGCGACGCATGAAACGTTCAGCACACTTTTGTGTCACTTGGAAAATATTGTCGTTTTTTTTTTTTAAATCAAAACTCCGATTCCGCTATTAGAAGTCTCATTCTTTATTGGCCCACCAATATATGGAACGCAATATCGACCAGAGAAAAATATTACGCTAGAAAATGGTGGAATTTATCAGCTGCTAAATTTGTTGTATTGTTACACACCTTAATGGGGTTGACCATAATTCAGGAATTTTTTAAAGTTCTCCCCGATGCATAGACTTGGCAGGCCCAGCTGTCCTAATATTTCTCACACATTTTAGTCACAACTTTGGCACTAAAACCGACCGTCTACAGTGACAGTATGCTAAAGCTGTCTTATTCAGAACTGGTGCTGTATTTTTATCCATAGCCCTATGAGAGAGAGAGAGAGAGAGAGAGAGAGAGAGAGGAGGTGTGTGGAAGGGGAAAGGGATAAGTAACAAGCACAAAGTTGCGAAAACGGAAATGATGGAAGAAGGTAAAATAGAGAGCAATAAACAAATCGTGAACGGAGTGTAGAAGGGAATGAAAAAATGAGTCTGCAGCAACACACAATTTTCTCCTGAGAAGGCATTTGGCGTGCTGGTGTGTGTGTGTGTGTGTGTGTGTGTGTGAGAGAGAGAGAGAGAGAGAGAGAGAGAGAGAGAGAGAGAGAGAGAGAGAGAGAGAGAGAGAGAATGCATTGAATAATACATTAAGTATATATATATATATATATATATATATATATATATATATATATATATATATATATGTATGTATGTGTGTGTGTGTGTGTGTGTGTGTGTGTGTGTTCTTATGTTTTACGGTTCTAGAAATTTTGCGAAAAAGTTTGGTTGCTATGGTGCCGTCACATCAACAGTATACAGTTTGAGTGCTTTATGAATAAATTATTTTTTTCTCCTTCCCTCACAGAGATTTTCGTTAACACTACACCTGTTTCCTCTGTTCAGTTTCACTCTGACAGATCCTCCATTCCTCTCCTTCCCACCCCTGCCTTATTCTCCCGCCTCCACCTCACTTACCCTGCACCTACCCATTTTCTTTTTAAATAACAGAACAGAGGAAGGAAAAACAAATGAATCCAAA
This sequence comes from Coenobita brevimanus, assembly GCF_032717465.1. Taxonomy (NCBI): domain Eukaryota; kingdom Metazoa; phylum Arthropoda; class Malacostraca; order Decapoda; family Coenobitidae; genus Coenobita; species Coenobita brevimanus. Next base: position 8,910,775 of record NC_137062.1, on the reverse strand, counting down.
AATAATCCATACACCAGCTTACTGGCGTCCTCCATTCATATAATTTAGCCACTTCATAGTACTCTCTCATCCATCAACCTTCCTATTGCTCTCATTTCCCTCTTCCTCGCTTTTCCTCCCATCTTCCTTCTTTCTTTTCTGCTCTCCATGTCTGGCCTTTGCCACCAGTTTAATCTTCCAGATGGAGCCAGTGTGTGGACGAAAGAGACGATGCCCACGGGCTACAGATCTTAAAGAAATGAAAATAATAATAATAATAATAGTACTAATAATAATATTGAAATCGGAACAAAATAGGTACCACAAAAGAATCAGTATATGGGATTAACTTTTGAGAGGGTTGAGTTTTGTTTGGAAATTGATTGGTTGTGGTACCTAAACATTCATGGATCTTCACCAAGATAGGCATGCAATTGTCCACCTGACCTAGGAACACAGCACACATAAAAACAATGAGCTTGGAGTGCAATGAATGCCACCAAACACTATTTATGTGAAGGCACCTGTTTGCCGAATGATACCTATTTGAGGTCAAAATTCCAAATATTCTTGGGATACTTAGATACCTCTAGATGAACATGAACTTTTGTTCATATATTACCCAATTTTGTTCAAGAAGAAAATAAGATGGGTTCTTACCTTCATGTGTGGCACCTGAGGCAGACATTGCACTTGTGGTGGCTGCAGATTGGACGCTTGTAGGCACCACACACCATCTTCGTCCTGGAATTGTTGCTTCTGGGACATATGAAGCACCTCTGCCTCTTCCTCTCAGCTTAGGGCAGTACATTGGAGAAGGGCGGCCGGTGTTCAACGCAAACGTCCTGTCAGTCAAGGTCCTTAGTTCCCTGGAGAGTGTGAGATGCACCTGAAGCCAATGTAACCTCCATGGGCAACACAGTTTCTCAGCCAACTGAAGGCCGAAGTCCAACCTGGCCATCTGGTCTGTATCTGCCAAGTGGGAATGCAGGATGTGCGCATTTGTGACCGCCAAGTTGACGATTCCAAAGAAGAATGCAGTGGCCATTGGTGGATTTTCCTGCTGCAGCTGGTACCCCCACTCACTTGATCAAAGTTGTCAACTCTGCCCTTGGTGGCATTGTAGAACATCTGCACATCTGTCTTCTTGTCCTCTATTAGGGTTGGTTGATGATGGAGTGTGCTGAGGAGGTGGACTTGCTTAGTCTTGCTGGCACGGTGGCAGAGTAGGGTCACCTTCTTGTCGTGGTGGTACAGTGCCACCGACTGCTCCACCTCCATCCTGTGATTGAGCACATAATTGAGCAGGTACTGCTTCTTCTTTATTGTTCCCACAAAGTCCAGACCAGCAGCTCTGAGTGACATGACCAATGGTAGGGACGGAAACCAGTTGTCGGTGGTCTCTGTTCTCCCTCGACATGAGTACGAGCTGGTCAGCTGCATTGTGACTTGCTCCCCCAGCATCTTCGGCTTCTCCAGCGGAAAGGTCCCTTTGCCCAGGCAGGGGATGGCATTGCACGTGTAGTGGCTGTCTGCATCACACACCATCCAGATCTTCATGCCGTACTTGAAAGAGATGGAACAAAATTAATAATGATGATCAACAGGTAAGTAACAATTAACAGGTAAGTTCATTTGTAACCATCAGTAATAACAGGTAAGTAAATTATAGACTGATGGTTACAACAGGTAATAAAAGGTAAGGAATAACAGGTAAGTAAATTATAGAGCAGGTAAGTAATAACAGGTAAGTAAATTATAGACTGTTGGTTACAACAGTTAAGTATATCTATATACACCAATGGTAGAGGCAGGTAAGTATAAGTGGCATAAAAACTAAAGATGATCAAATCTTACTTGGCAGGTGTCACACTCGTGGAGGGGGTGCTGTGGTGCGACGTTGCTCCATCACTCTCCTCCGGTGGCATACCAAGGGGGGTGGGGGGACCATGCTGCCATGGCCCCCCCTTTTGAAATATATATCTATATATCTATATATATATATATATATATATATATATATATATATATATATATATATATATATATATACATTATCATCATCATCATCAGCCATTTGAATATCCACTGCAGGACCGGCCTATCCCGACCGAAGTTGGGACGATACAGCCAATTTATCTCAACCAAGTGGCTTAGGCTGTCTGGTAAAGATTGTATGTAGGGTGAGAAGTGCTTGTAAGTGTAATTGTAGTGTTGAAGTGGCTTTGGATGTGTGTGTAGTCTGTGAACCAAGTGTAATCGTCCGCGCAAGCCGACTGGGTGCAAGCATACTTTATAGTAAGCGACACTGCTTCATCCACAGCACCCCTTGTGTTCGCCAATGCAGTACGTGGCTGGGTGAACACTCCCAAAGTTTTTTACCCTGGCGGGGCGCGAACCCTGGCTCACCCGTGTACGAAACGCACACTCTGCCACTGAGGCTCTCTCTCTCTCTCTCTATGTATGTATGTATGTGTGTATACTGAATATTTGGTCATACTGCCCAGTATTGCTGTCTATTCTGCTGAAGTTAAAAAAAAAAAAAAAAATGTGAGCGTTTGAATTTTAGTAGTATAAGGTTATTGGAGAGACTGAATCATGACTCAATGACACAGAGTACTTAATAATGACTTTTGAATGTGTTATATTTTTGTCATATACCCAGTCCATATGGCCTCAAAATGTTTATAAAATTGTCCACAATCCAAAATTTTCTCGGGGGGGGGGGGGGGGAGCTGACAGCGCATCCCCAAACCCCCCAGTTGTACGGGCTCGCTGTGCTTGCCATAGTCATGGGCTGCACAATTAAAAAGATAAACAAAAAAGTCCCCCCCCCCTCCTTTTTCAACTTTCTGGGTACGCCACTGCTCTCCTCCCAGTAACTCTCAAGCTCGTCCGTGGCTTCATCAGGGGCCATATCACTGGCATCATCGTCGTTGTCAAACAGAATGGTGTAGGTCTTTACCAGGGTGATGTTCTTGCCTGACATTGTCGTCGAAAGGTATACCCCTGAAATCACGAAAACGCAATATTAGAAAAAATGCATGTCACTGCCGACATGTGGTAGCACTGGGCAATGCCATGTTATTTATCAGGTGGCCAAACTATCTGGTGATGATGCCTGTATGTATCACTCAAATCCTTGCAAAACACTGTGATATATTGCACTATACTGTATGTGGATAGGTGCTAAAATAAAAAACCTTACCATGTACGAACAGGCCTTCCAAATTAGCAACCACAGGTGCTGGCAGGCGTAGGTAAGTGGGAGAGCGAGAGGCAGACACCCTTTCTCAGTCGAAACACAAAGAGAACTGCCAGGCGGCAGGCCGAGAACTGAGTCACTTCTCACTTATCCCCCGCGCTGGGGTGTAGACCCGAAAAAACTAGTTTTGCGCATCATGTTGGTTAGCTTTTATACCACACGGAGGTGGAGGCGCTTACCATCCACTCACTCGATGTAGGGCTGCTCCTGGGTGTCTGCCCCGTCCTCTCCTCCATCCTTCTTTCCTTCCATCCTCTTCTGTCTTTCCTTCAGTCCTTCCCCGTCCTTTTGCCTACGGGTGCCCTTACACTCTCTCGTCTGTCTTTCCTTCATTCTTTCCTCTTCCTTCTGCCTGTGGGTGACACTACACTGAGTGACAAGCCAAATGGTTTCCTGTACACCAGGAAACCATTTACAATGCTGGATGGTAACCCTATAATCAGATTTTGGCGCCTGATGGTTTACTGGGTAACTACTGCACTCCAATCGGACGGAGCCAGGGAAGGTTTATATCCAAGGGATGGTTGGGTTGATTGCTCACGTAATGCCACTCAGGGATGAGTGAGGCTGGCTACTCATCTTAAATGCTAGGACCAACTGCCTAGCCCGGACTCCTACGCTCCTCATGGGGGAAACGTAGGACTGTATGATGGATGGATGGATGGATGGATGGATGGATGATACCTATCCAGGGTTAAGCCATTGTGGAGGGTGAGTTATGGGGCAGGGAAGGGGAGGGGATGGTGCCAAAAGATGTAAAAGGAAAAAATAGGAGGAAGAAATGAGGACGGTTTGATGTGAGAAGATGGAGAGAAAGGAGGGAAGATATTGGCGTTGTATACTGTACACGATACACGCCCTATCAAAAATAAATCAGAAAGTGGGATAGGTGGCAGGCACAGGAATTTATTAAAAAAAAAAAAAAAAACGAGAGGATGATATAAGAGTTTAGTGTCAAGGAGAAAATGGTGTGGGTAATAATAGGATATGAAATAAGAGGTCGAAAGAACACTGCTGAAGAAAAAAGAAAAGTAAATTAGGAAGCTGGGAAGAGGAGTGGGGAGGGTAGAGGAAGATATAAGGAAATATACGATAAAGACCTATACAAGATAAGGTTGAGAAAAGAGAGTGAAGAAGCATGACAAACAAGTGATTGGTGGGAGTGGAAGACTTAACAAGAAATAAGTGAAAAGAAAAAGGTGAAATAAAAAAAAGTGGAAGAGACTGGAGTTTGGGCACAGGAAGGAAAAAGAGAATTAAGTGAAAACATTAGAAAAAGCTAGTTTAGAATAGAGGAAGAGAGAGAGAGAGAGAGAGAGAGAGAGAGAGAGAGAGAGAGAGAGAGAGAAGTGAGAGGTGGAAGATGACAAATTAAGGAAATATTACATGAAGAAGAGAGATTTATGTAAGAAGAGATAGATAGATAGATTCTGAGAGAGAGGTGGAAGAGGTGGTGCAGGAAGGGTGGGAAATGGAGGCTTGGACAAGCTAACAACACAGTTAAGTGGGATTCGATTTTTGGCCTGTTGAGAGATTAGGTTCAGGAGAGAGAGAGAGAGAGAGAGAGAGAGAGAGAGGGAGAGAGAGCGAAAGAACAGACAGAGGGAAAAAACTGATGCAAGTAAAGAGAGAGTGAGTAAGAAAACTATTGTAACATATTACTATTATATACTCCAAAGCTTACCACACTTTCCTGCTCTGAACCTGTCGTGATGACTAAATGGCACTAGGACAGGGCAGACTGGGAGGGACTTCAAAATTTTCTCCTGGATGTTCCTTGGACCTCCTTTTTCTCCCATGATGCAAATTCCACATTGGCCTACATACAGGATTTCATTAAAATCGGCATGGAAACATTCATTCCCCATCATACTTACAGAAAAAATGTTCATTCATTCATTTCATTCATTGCCAGACGCCATGTATCCCAAATGGGGTGGCCAAGGGCTTAGAGTTAATTGTTTTACAGGGAGGGGCACTAATCCTCCACCAACCCCACTTGACACGTAGGGATGCCAACAGCATCTGGTGTTCCCAGGCGGTCACCCATCCAAGTACTAGCCAGACCCAACGTTGCTTAACTTCGCTGATCGGACGGGAAGCGGTGTACTTAATGTGTAGAAAAAGATGTTCTTCTAAATGGTTTGACCACAATTGTGCTAGAGTAACAGAGCATAAAACGATAGCCTATAACACTTATACAAGCACCAAAACCAAAGAAGCCTTTAACTATTATAAAAATATCAGAAACCATGCCAAAACTATTATCAATCTTTCTAAATCAAACTTTCTCTATAGACAAGCTAACAAACTACTAAACAATCCAAATGATAACAAAGTTTTCTGGTCAACCTTTAATTCATTCAAAACTAACTTCACTACCACAAATTCCATTCCACCGTTACAGTCCCCGAATGGAAATCTAGTAAGTGACCCATGTGGAAAAGCCAACCTTCTTGTTGACATTTTTTCATCAAACTCAACCCTAAATACAGAAAATCACAATATTCCTGTACTTGATTTTGATTCCCCTCAAATACCTCCTTTCATTATTCTAACCAGATACGTACAAGCTGTATTACAGAATCTCTCAGGAGACAAAGCCACTGGTCCAGATGAAAATACTTAAAAATTGCCTCTAAGTGTTGACTTCCGTATTAGCAAAATTTTTCCGCTCATGCATCTGTACCTCAATTTCTCCAGCCTCTTGGAAAGAAGCAAATATCCATCCTATTCCTAAAACGGGGAACTTCTGATCCATCAAACTATACACCAATTGCAATAACTTCTGTTCTCGGTAAAGTTTTCGAGACACTAATAAACAAACACATAGTCAAGCATCTAGAAATCAAGAAATTAATCAATGATCGGCAGTATGGATTTAGACAAGAATGTTCAACAGTAGATATTCTTTGCCTTCTTACCCATCAGCTTAACAAAACAACAGACCAACATGGTTAAACACATACAGTAGCACTTGATATATCAAAAGCATTTGACAGAGTATGGCATCGGGCCTTATTGTCTAAGATGTCACACTATGGCGTTGCATCACTGGTTCCTCTATTTTCTTCTTACCTTCATAATAGAAAACTACGAGTCATGGTAGATGGAATTTATTCTCAGTTTCATTCCATAAATGCTGGCGTACCTCAGGGATCAGTTTTGGCGCCAACCCTCTTTCTCATTAATATAAATGACCTCCTATCTGTCACGCATAACCCAATGCACTCTTATGCTGATGGCTCGACCCTTCATAGTTCTTTCACATTTAGTACCTCCTTTACACAATTTGATATTCTAAATTCTCCAATAAACACAGCAATTTCTCTGAATCAGGACCTTTCTAAAATTAATCACTGGGGACAAACAAATCTGACTTCATTTAACCGATCACGTCCCAACCAATTTTCCACCACTGACTCAACCCAGTCCCGACCAGTTTTGGAAAGAAATTTTTTTTGGCTCAAACCTCCGCTTTTGGTGATAAACATTGAAAATTCATAGAGAAATTGCTCACTTTAGGTTTAAAATACTCGATACAGGTAGCAGCACCTCCTTACCTTACTGTGTTTTCTATCAGGCTGGCTCCAAAGAAAACGAGTTCTATGGGAGGGTAACTATTCCACACCACTCATAAACAGTATTTATTTATTTATTTGGTACGAATTTATATGTAGTATGAGAGTATATTGGTTTTCAAACAGTAATATAGGCAATATAAGCATTGTTTCACTCACTAACACACAACGTACCTGACCCTTTTTGATGACATTACCTGATCATCATTTTTGACTGTTTCTTCCTCTAATGTTATGTAAACTTTGTCCTCCACATTGTCATCGATTGGAGAATCACTCTGGCCCTGAATGTCTTTATTGGCCAGGTCACTGGCAACAGGTGAATTGCTGAGACAATGGTGTGCAGGGGGGGGGAGGTCATGCAGGATAAGGCATTGTCCCTGCCTGGCATCTTGTAGAGGAATAGAGGAAGGTGTCCCGTGTATACATACCAAAAATCACACGAGAAAATTGTAAATTGTGCAAATTATGAACCTTGCAATTGCGCAACGTACCAGTACGTCACCGGGTCTAGCTGTGACAAAATGTTGTGACGTACCCATCCGTCGATGGGCTGCCTCGGGTTAATGCTCAGAAAACTAAATACATTAATTTCTCCAACAGAAAGAATCCCTCAGAGTCTCACATAATTATAAATGATGTCAATATTCCCATATCCACTACAATTGATATCCTAGGTGTTACTTTAAACCCCAACCTAAACTGGATGGCTTATGTTAAATCCCTTGCTAAAAATGCTTCTAAAAAATTGGGACTTATGTACAGAGTTCATGAATTCTTCACTGAAGAGCAGATGGCCACAATATATAAGTCATGTGGTTCTCAGATTGAATACTGTTCACCACTGTGGAGTGGATGTGGAGCAGTTGCACTGAGGCAGTTGGAATAAATTCAAAATAAAGCCATTAGATTAATCAATAATCCTGCCATAACGCAGGACCTTCCTCCATTATCAGTAAATAGAGATGTTGCTTCTTTAGCATTATTTTATCGATACTTTTACCTTAAGTGCTCTGACGAACTGGCTTCAATTGTGCCTCCCAACTTCACATTTTCTCCCGGGTAAATACTCGGGCAGCTGGGAGTGCCCATGAGCACTCACACTCTCTCACCCACAATGCAGAACCTCTAAGCTTATCGAAATTCATTTATCCCCCAGAACTACTATTCTCTGGAATTCCACTTCACTGGGAGTTGCGTCCCACATACATTTAATCCCTCTCGAATTTTAATCCAATTGTTACTTAAGCTTTTTATGAATGAAGGATGCCTTTGAGCACATGGACTTATTTTTTTCCCTTTTGTTTTTCCTTCCTCCATTCATTATATATATATATATATATATATATATATATATATATATATATATATATATATATATATAAAACTTTAGTGCAAGAGGCGACCCTCGGTGGTTCCACCATGCTAAGCATAACCTGGCGTGAGAGTGAATCTATGATTGCGCAAAAATTCTTACTTTTAGGTGTATAACTGGCCATGACTAACGGTTTGGGAACAGGCACAAACGAGTTGTCACTTACGCTACTGGGGAGGAGGAGCCCTTGGGGTCCCATCATACCTAAGGTGACCAGGGGCTGGATTCACTAAGCATTTAAGGCGCTGGATCTCCTAATCGGTGCCTAAAGATACGGTGCTGAGGCAGAATCAGTCATATTCACTAAGCGCCATGGGCGCCAGCCATCTTGCACCAAGATCTGGCGCCTGAAGTTAAGCCGCACGGGGGACATACCTTAACCAATACGTCACAACCCGGAGTCAAGTGTGTTTATCAAGTATGCAACCTCTCAGCCTATCATTTGCCTTTGTCCCTTCTTCACTTCTAATCAACGTCGTAAAATAAATTGAACAGACAGAAAGATAAAAAAGATGTGCCATAATCGTTTTTAGTGCTAAGAACTCTGGCAATACTTATTTCTTTGCAAGGTAATATGAATGTGCCAAAAATAAACATGCCACTGAGAAAGCCTCCACTGGGGCTGCTTGGGCAGTCAAGCTGCTTATGTTTACTGTACAACCATGGGGCTTGCTGGCTATGAATTTAGCTCACCGACATTTACGTCGAGGACAAAGAGAAGGTTCAGAGACCCATTAGACCCCCTCCATGTGCCTGATGAGCATTTGCAACGGTATTATAGGTTTTTCCATGGCAGTTCATGGGTTGATAATGGATGTGCTAAACAATGACGGTTTGATATACTGAGGTGATTAAATTTTTTATGAAGACAATAACTTTTATTTCAGACATGGCAGTGGAATTAAGGTGTTACATAAAACCTAACAAAACAATAATACCTAAACAAAGCCTATGAGATACAAACCATTCCATTGCATCAATATACTGGACTAAAGGGTAACCGGTAACAAGGAAAATCAAAAGGAATGACTTTAACAATGCATGATATGCTCAACATTAGACCAAAAAGCAAAATTATTACTGATTTATGGGATCACTTTTATCCTTTGGGATATAGGAAGATGTTCTAAGGTAACTGCTTACAATACCAAATGATTCTTAGTCATTAATGCCCAAAACATAACCCACACCTCACCACCCCCCCACAAATATGGACATGACTTCTTAGTTTTAGACTTTTTATGCAATCAAGCTAACCAAAGAGGTATAATCCAAACCCTACCTCTACCAGTAACGCCCCATGAATGGGTTAGAGTTTGTTTGATAATGGTAAGTTAGAACAAACAGCTTACATCCTCACATGCACTATGTAACAAACAACAGTAATATGCTTTTTTTTTTTTTTCTTAATACCTAAAGTGTTCTTTACTTGCCTGCCCCATTGCCTTGGCTGCCTTCCCCTAACTATGTGATCTGAAATCACGAAATATCTTCCTCACTTCATTGCTCTCTCTTTTCAACTCTGCTAACACTATTCACCCTGTAGGTAATAGTTTCCCATGCCAGTAGCATCTTTGCTTTCTTTGGAAATGTTTGTGTCTAGTAAGGAAGAAAAAATTGTTTTTGTTTTGGAGCTTCACATTAATCAAAACTAAGAGGGAAATATTTCCTTTATTTCCTTTATTGTCGTTTCCCTATTATATATATATATATATATATATATATATATATATATATATATATATATATATATATATATAGGTACAGTATATATATATATATATATATATATATATATATATATATATATATATATATATATATAGTTCATCTGAGTGTTTTGAGGCCTCATTTGATGTGCAAATGAATAATAACCATAATATGACTATGACAATATGATCGGAAATATTAGTAATTGTGGAAGGAAACAGCCTACTCAAAGTGGTAATGGTCGGGAATTGGATTTCCCCACCGTTGTTGATTCTGTTGGACTTGCACTCGTTGATAATACAAATGGTACATCAACTTAGTCTCCCCTCAATGACTGATAAATAATATTCACCTCAATAAAAACAAAGGGGGGGGATAGCACTTCAACTTTGAATGATAAAGGTTAATTGTTTAAGCAGATAGTTTTGGTAGCGTTTGTAGTTTTGGCCAAGTCGAGAATAAGTCAAGTACACAGACGTATGTTCGTCGTTCCCAAAGCGGAGGAATCTTGAACTGGAAGGCGGAGTGAGTTATGCGTGAGAGGACACTAATTCCCTTGATTGAGTATAAAGATGACATATACTTTACTCTACTTTTTAATAATTCTACACTGGTTAATCAACAGACATTTTTGAATTACATGACCGTTTAGTCATATGTAAAAGGGTTGTAAATTAAAGCCTTGGCTTGGGCGAACATCATACAATATTGTCACCAAGCGAAACAATTGGAAATATTCAACAGTGATTTCTGAGGTCATCATACCACACTCTTTATTGTCGGTTATTCTTGGGCTCGTCCAATAGCCTCAAGACTTCACGGACATTTATTAGGCATGAATTGTCTTTTCGGGCTGGCATAGCCTCGAACCAAAAAAAATAATCACTCGTCAATTCTATTTCAGTCTGTGTAGTATAATCTCATCATACAATTCACTATAATTCTACAATCACTATCAATTCATAATTATTAATAATTCATAATCATCATTAATGCATAATCACCAAGAATACATAATCACTCGGGCTTTTTTAGCTCCTCGAGGAACAACTCAAAAATTACATTTTTTGTTCACAACCACTAAGTTCCCTTCAACGCTCCCAATTTTCTAACTTATATTAATATAAGAGAAAGAAAACGGTTGGATGAGTGAATTCGCCTTTCCGTTACATGACCACATTAACTTTTCAAAATTCTATACCTTATCTACAAAAAAAAAGTTCACCCTGATTGATTCATAATACCTTTTTCTACTACATTCAGTTTATAAACTATTCATGGGTAGTAATGTAACCCAGAGGTGTCGTGTGTAAGACAAGTCTATGGGCAATATCACATGATGGCCTCATGCACACCCCGACGTCACGGTGTAACTGTGAACTGAATCAACGTCTGTTACCCACCAGGAGAAACTTGGTAACGAATGTGGCAAGTCGGCACCAAGTGACGCCACTGCCTTTTAGATCATATGAGATTGTGTTTCTGCTGAGCATGGTGGGTTTTAATTCTCTTCACTATTTATATAGTAGTGTACACATGACGTTAGGACTTTTGATTGAATTGGGGAAAATTTGGGATTCAATCCTTACTACATTTAAATACTCGAATTTACTGCCATCCCGCCTGTGAGTCTGGGGTAGCTTATGCCATCTAGTGACGGCTAAGGCAAGCGGGACTATTTGGTCCTCACAAATTACATTATTTTGGCCTTTTTTGATTTATTAATCTTACATATTCTGGGTTCTAGCAGCTTCATTAGTAAATATTTCACAACAATGATACGGGGAAAGAATTGCATACCCAGTACTATTCTGTTTAAGGTTTAAACTTGGCGCCAGGCAACGACAGCACAAGCAAGGGGAAGGTTGCACGCATCTGTTATACATTACTCTACCAGATGGATGAATTCCCATAGCTCAACACTCACAATTACATCACCTATGCATAGATACAGAGATGTATACATACGCAAAAATAAAGTTAACCTTACATCAGTCATTAACATATGAACTACTACTTAGGACAGGAATTTATAGTCTAGTATTCAGATTACACCCTATCTAACTGAGAAATTACAGTACCTCTAAACCTATACATGAATACTAAAATCTGTGGCATTTTCTACAAAAAGTGATTAACTAAACCTAACCTAACCTAGCTTAACATGTACCTAATAATTTTATCAACCCTAACCTAACCTAGCCCAACCCAACCCAGCCTAACCTGACCCAGCATCCAGTTGTTGGGAAACGAAATCCTCCTTTCAGTATGTTGAGCAAGATTCGTAATATTCATCTGCACACAATAAAACACATACAGGCATACTGTATATGATAGCACAAATCCACTGGGTATGGTAAGATTTTTGCGCTAAAGAGCAACGGCTAGTAATGGAAAGAAATACCACTGAGAGTTCTCACTTGAAAGGTTAGGACGTTTCTCGTTTTGTTCAAGTTGGACGTGGAGTTTTTATTTCCACTATATATTTCGCTAAAAGAACTTATGTCGAGTTAGTTTCTGATGTCACTTCCTTCTGTTGGGTTGAGGACTGTGTTTTGTGTGTTGTGCCATGCTCTCCCCTCAGCGCTTGTGTTTACATTAGGGAGACAAACAGCTGATATGAGGGTTCGCTCCGTGATTGGTTGATCATGGCAAAACCTCCACTTGTAAGATTCTCTGTCACTGGCTGGAGCAGAAATCAGCAAGGTGACGGCCGATTCAAGGCACGTACAACTTACGACCGGGGTACGGCGCCGTAAAAAATCTTTTTGAATACCAAACTCAGGGTGAGAGATACGGCGCCACAGTAGTGCGTAGTCTGAGTTGCCAGATACTTGCTCAGGCACCAGAAATTACGACCATGTTAGTGAATCCCAGCCCCAGATTTACTGGAGCTAAAGTGGGACGCGCGCGCGCGCGATGTGCGGTGATATGCGTGTGTGTGTGTGTCTATATAGATTACTACAGATAGATTGACAGATAGACAGATAGATGGATATAGATAGATAGATATAGGTATTATAAATGGACAGATATTGACTAATGTGACAGCGACTGCAGCTGCTAATCAAACACTAACGTACCCTACGAACTCCGAACATACTCCTACGGTACAGTGAATGGGTCGACCAAAGTTACCAGCTAGTGAGCGTTACAGATTTATATTCAAAATTCGGTATTTCATTTGGTTAGAATTATGCATAATTTTTCTAATTCATCCTAATTTCATAAAAGAAGGTCACGATGTATCTAATACAATTGTAAGTTTCTAAAAGCGGGACAATTAAGATAATTTGCTCAAAAAGCAGGACATTCTAGTGCAATTAAAAAAGCGGGATGGACGTCCAAAAATGGACTATCCACACAAAAATAGATCTCATGGTTACCTTAATCATGCCTGAACTCCTGAACCGGGGTAATTCTGTCAGTGGATGAACCATCAAAACTGCCACAGTCCATGATTCAATCCCTTTTATTACCGCTTCCGGCACCCCTTCCGACTTCCCGTCTCATTTATAGCATTTCTTTTCACTTCTGTGTAGCGATGACGAGATTGCCATTTGCATTTCGTGTTTTTTTTTTTTTCATTTACGTGCAGTCACGCGTCCATGTCAGATCTAATTCATCTCTCTCTCTCTCTCTGTCTCTCTCTCTCTCTCTCTCTCTGTAACACTCAATTTGCTGTGTTAACATAAAGGTATTCTCCGATGCATGCATGGTTTATGATCTCTTTCAGGCAGTAAAAGGACTTACATTCTCTCTTCATTTCCTTACTCTTTAACTCCATTTCTTTCTCGTCTTCTGCTGTTCCCTTCCTACTTTCTCTCCCTTCCTCTGTTAATATCGCTTTCTTTTCCTTTCCCTCGCTTCGCTTTCTACCATCTCTTTTGAGAATTAAGTGACTGGCCTATCAATCCCCCTTACACAGGTTATAGGAGTGTTTGGGATGGGACAAGTCTGGTGACGCGAAACAGGGTCCATGAGACAAAACCATTTCTTAGTTACCAGCCGATGCATATATGTATCTCTTGTAATGGCGTGAAAATGAGCACAAAGAGAGAGAGAGAGAGAGAGAGAGAGAGAGAGAGACTCACACTACTACTTCACCTCGTGGGAACAATATGTTGCATCAGCGTCATGGTCTTATCAGACTAAGAGGCTATGCCTATTTCTTGGTTTACTTGGGCATTTGGCGTGCTAACGATCTCTTCCAGTTATCTGATTCCCACCCTATGCCCGTGTTATTAAAAAAAAAAAAAAAAACACTACAGAAGAGTACAAAAACGCGTAATACGTAAAATCTACAGCTCAGAAATTTATAGACAGTCTGGTCAGCCTCGATGAAACGACCATAGAGTGATGTCTCCCATTACTCACCTGTTACCTTCACTTGTTACATTGGGATAAGAACATACTAGTAAACTATCTTCATGCAATAGGCGCTCTGTATAAGCCTAAGCTGTCTTCATGTATTAGTATTATTGTACCCACTAGATTATCATTAAACATTTTCTACAATTTAACTGACAGGTGACTAAAACGATCAGTACAAACCTCATACATAATATAGTAGCTTACTTATCACCAGGAGGGAGAGTGGTGACCAATATTAACTCTTTCTGAAGCATGTAGTGTGAATAGGGACTGACTGCAATATTGGAAATCACTGAGAGTAGCAAGCAACTCACGAAGGAACATCATGTTTCCTTAGGATGGTTCTTTATAAGTGCCATCTACTAATGAAACCAAGTTTTTGACTGTATATATCTCTATAACTATATTTATATCTCTATCTATCACATCCCATCTATAGATCGATATAAATGTAATGTAAATATATATATATATATATATATATATATATATATATGTATATATATATATATATATATATCACATAAATATATATATATATATATATCATAATGTGTAGAGATGCTGAACTGTACCAAATAACATGAGGGTGACACATGTAAATAAATATAAGGATTATGAGATACTTGAAGTGCATTTCAAAAAATCAAAATTAGCACGTGTATGCATCCTCCATGTCAAGGTTAAAGTTTGTACGATCTAAATTGAAGTGCAAATAATATGCCACATTTTTTTCCCCTCCTAGGGCACGTCCGTCGACTTTATCAATCTATGGGACCAGTTTTATGAGCAACATACTCTGTTCCGGAAAGATGGTCTCCATTTTGAACTCATTGGAGCGGCACATTAGGTAGACTTTTACACGATAAAGTCGCCACTCTTCGATAAAAAACAGGTCACGTCCAGGAGCATGCCTCCTTTTTGTAAATACTCACAAGGTCAGATCATCAGCTGTTTGGGATGGAATTAGAGTCTACTATGTTGTTGCACGTAGTCTACGTAACAAGTTTGAGGATTTAGAATCTCTTATTTACCTAGAAAATTATGATTATTTATTTGGCATCCACAGAGTCCTGGGTTGCTCATCTTACCATG